>NW_016108254.1:40074-67517 GCF_001604975.1 Cebus imitator
AGAAGTTTCTTACTACCCACCTTCTGAAGTCTGATTCTGTCATTTCATCACACTCATTCTCCATCCAACGTTGTTCCCTTGTTGGTGAGGAGTTGTGATTCCTTTTAGGAGGAGAGGTGTTCTGGTTCAGGTGTTTTCATCCTTTTTGCACTGGTTTCTTCCCATCTTTAAGGATTTATCCACCTGTCGACTTTGTAGTTGCTGGCTTTCAGATTGGGTCTCTGAGTGTACATTCTGTTTGTTGATGATGAAGGTATTTCTGTTTCTTGGTTTTCCTTCTGACAGTCTGGCCCCTCTGCTGTAGGTCTGCTGAGGTCCAATCCAGGCCCTGCTTGCCTGGGAATCACCGGCAGCAGCAGCTGAACAGTAATGGTTGTTACCAGTTTTCTTCTTCTGCTATCTTTGTCCCAGATGGATACCCGCCAAGTGTCAATCTGATCTCTCCTTTATGAGGTGACTCTTTGGATATACAGGAGTCAGGGAGCTGCTTGAGGAGATGGTCTCTTCTTTATAGGAGCCCAAATGCTGAGCTGTGAGCTCCATTGTTCACTCAGAGCTGCTGGGCAGGTACGTTTAGGTCTGCTGCAGCAGAACTCATAAATTGCTTTTTGTTCCCAGGTGCTCTGTCCCAGGGATTTAGGGCTCTATGAGTTTCCATTATGCTGCTGCCTTCTTTTTTATTTCCTTCAGAGCTGCCCTGCCCATCAAAGAGGCAGCCTAGTCACTGTCTGCCTGTAGAGGCTTTGCGGACCTGCTGTGGGCTCCGCCCAGCTGCCGAGTGAACTTCCCTGCAGTCCTGTTTATATGGGTGTAGTTAGAACTGCCTCGGCAATGGTGGCCCACCTCTGTTAAGGTGGAGTCTCTCTGTAGTGGCAGGTTGCCTTGGCAACGGCGGGCTGCCTCAGCAATGGTTGGTTGCCTTGGCAATGGTGGGCTGCCTCAGCCTTGGCTGACTACCTCCGTAGTGGTGGGCTGCATTGGTAATGGCAGACGCCCCTCCCCCACAGAGCTGGACCATTCCGGGTTCAGCTGCGCTTGCTGTGAAACTCTCAATCCAGAGTTTCTGATTGCGGTTCTTTTGTGGGGGTGGGACCAGCCTAGCATGATCGCCTGGCTCCCTGCCTCAGAGTCCCTTTTTTTTTTTTTTTTTTTTTTTTTTTTTTAAGTTGGTGTTCCAGTCGCCTGTTGAAGAGGCCCCGGGGTCTGTGTGTTTTCCCCTGCAGCAACTCACTGCATTGGCTTAAACAGCGGCACTGAGATTTGTGTCACTTTTTTTGCCCTGGAATCTAGTGTCCTGGTTCCCTGCTCAGTCCCCTTTTTAAACAGATGAATGGGTAACTTCCCTTGTCTCCAATTGCCAGCCAAAAGGGTACCCGGACCGGTGTATTTTGTACGGAGAACCGCTGCTCCGGCATGCTGATAAAGCAGCCACGCTGGACAAAGCAGCCGCGAGGGGGAAAGCAGTGGCACCGGCCGGCACATCCGCGCTGGCCGAAACAGCCACGCTGGCGACCCGTGGAGTTCCTCTGCATGGGAATTTCCTAGTCTGTGGGCAATAAAAATGTGGCATCCACTCACCCTCTGTGCTTTCACTGGGCGCTGCAATCCTGAGCTCTTCCTAAACGGCCATTTTGGATCGATCTTCCGAACATCTTTATTTCTGCCTTCATTTCGTTGTTTATCCAGTCAACATTCAAGAGCAAGTTGTTCAGTTTCCATGAAGCTGTGCGGTTCTGAGTTAGTTTCTGAATTCTGAGTTCTAAGTCGTTTGCACTGTGGTCTGAGAGACTGTTTGTTATGATTTCCATTCTTTTGCATTTGCTGAGGAGTGATTTATTTCTAATTATGGGGTCAATTTTAGAGTAGGTGTGATGTGGTGCTGAGAAGTATGTATATTCTGTGTTTTTGGGGTGGAGAGTTCTGTAAATGTCTATTAGGTTTGCTTGGTCCAGGTCTGAGTCCAGGTCCTGGATATCCTTGTTAATTTTCTGTCTGGTTGATCTGTCCAATATTGACAACGGGGTGTTAAAGTCTCCCACTATTATTGTGTGGGAGCCTAAGTGTCTTTGTGAGTCATTAAGAACTTGCCTTATGTATCTGGGTGCTCCTGTCTGGGTGCGCATATATTTAGGATCATTAGCTCTTCTTGTTGCATCGATCCTTTTACCATTATGTAATGTCCTTCTTTGTCTCTTTTGATCTTTGTTGCTTTAAAGTCTATTTTATCAGAGATGAGAATTGCAACTCCTGCTTTTTTTTGCTCTCCATTTGCTTGGTAAATCTTCCTCCATCCCTTTATTTTGAGCCTTTGTGTATCCTTGCATGTGAGATGGGTTTCCTGGATACAGCACACCGATGGGTTTTGGCTTTTTATCCAATTTGCCAGTCTGTGTCTTTTAATTGGGGCATTTAGTCCATTTACATTTAGGGATAATATTGTTACGTGTGAATTTGATACTCCCATTTTGATGCTAGCTGGCTGTTTTGTTCCTTAGTTGATGCAGATTCTTGATTGTGTTGATGATCTTTACCATTTGGTATGTTTTGGAGTGGCTGGTACTGGTTGTTCCTTTATATGTGTAGAACCTCTTTCAGGAGCTCTTGTAAAGCAGGCCTGGTGGTGATCAAATCTCTGAGGACTTGCTTGTTTGCAAAAGATTTTATTTTTCCTTCACTTATGAAGCTTAGTTTGGCTGGATAGGAGATTCTGGGTTGAAAGTTCTTTAAGGATGTTGAATATTGGCCCCCACTCTCTTCTGGCTTGTAGCATTTCTGCTGAGAGATCTGATATGAGTCTGATGGGCTTCCCTTTGTTGGTAACCGGACCTTTCTCCCTGGCTGCCCTTAGCATTTTCTCCTTCATTTCAACCCTGGTGAATCTGACGATTATGTTCCTTGGGGTTGCTCTTCCTGAGGAATATCTTTGTGGTGTTCTCTGTATTTCCTGGACTTGAATATTGGTCTGCCTTGCTAGGTTGGCGAAATTTTCCTGAATAATATCCTGAAGAGTATTTTCCAGCTTGGATTCATTCTCTTCATCACATTCAGGTACACCTATCAAATGTAGATTTGGTCTTTTCACATAGTCCCACATTTCTTGGAAAATTTGTTCATTCCTTTTTACCCTTTTTTCTCTCTTCTTGCCTTCCCATTTTATTTCATTGAGTTGATCTTCGACCTCTGATATCTTTTCTTCTACTTGGTCAATTTGGCTGTCGATACTTGTGCATGCTTCTTGAAGTTCTCGTGTTGCGTTTTTCAGCTCCATCAATTCACTTATATTCCTCTCTATTTTGTCCATTCTCGTTAGCATTTCGTCAAATCTTTTTTCAAGGTTCTTCGTTTCTTTGCATTGGGTTAGAACTTGTTCTTTTAGCTCACTGCAGTTTCTTATTACCCACCTTCTGAATTCTGATTCTGTCATTTCATCACACTTGTTCTCCATCCAACATTGTTCCCTTGCTGGTGAGGAGTTGTGATTCCTTTTAGGAGGAAAGGTGTTCTGGTTTCAGGTGTTTTCATTCTTTTTGCGGTGGTTTCTTCCCATCTTTGTGGGTTTATCCACCTGTTGTCTTTGTAGTTTCTGACTTTCAGATTGGGTCTCTGAGTGCAGTTCCAATTTATGGCTGCTGAAGTTACTTCTTTTTCTTAGCTTTCCTTCTAACAGTCTGGCCCCTCTGCTGTAGGACTGCTGAGGTCCACTCCAGGCCCTGCTTGCCTGGGGATCACCTGCAGCAGCTGCAGAACAGTAAGGGTTGCTACCAGTTTCCTCTTCTGCTATCTTTGTCCCAGAAAGATGCCCACCAAATGTCAGCCTGTTCTCTCCTTTACAAGGTGACTCTTTGGATATAAGGGGGTCTGGGAAGTGCTTGAGGAGACAGTCTGTCCTTTATTGGAGCTCAAGTCCTGAGGTGTGAGCTCCGTTGTTCATTCAGAGTTGCTGGGCAAGTACGTTTATGTCTGCTGCAACAGAACTCATACACTCCCAGTTTTTTTGTTTGTTTGTTTGTTTGTTTTTCCCCAGGTGCTCTGTCCCAGGGAGTTAGGGCTTTATTTATGAGTTTCCATTGTGCTGCTGCCTTTTTTTTTCTTTCAGGCGTTCCCTGCCCAGCAAGGAGGCAGCATAGTCACTGTCTGCCTGCAGAGGCTTTGCTGAGCTGCTGTGGGCTCCGCCCAGCTGTTGTGTGATCTTCCCTGCAGTCCTGTTTATATGGGTGTAGTTGGAACTGCCTTGGCCATGGTGGCCTGCCTCTGTTATGGCGGACTCTCTCTGTAGTGGCAGGTTGCCTCGGCAACAGCGGGTTGCCTCAGCAACGGTGGGCTGCCTCAGCAACGGTGGGCTGCCTCAGCAATGGTGGGCTGCCTCAGCGATGGTCAGACTGCCTCCGTAGTGGTGGAGTGTCTCAGTAATGGTGGACGCCCCTCCCCCACAAAGCCGGACTGACCCAGGTTCAGCTGTGCTTGCTGTGAAACTCTCAACCCAGAGTATTTTCAATTACTGTTTTTTTTTTTTTTTTGTGCAGGAGTGGGTGGGACCAGTCGAGCCTGATCACCTGGCTCCCTGACTCAGAGTCTTTTTTTTTTGTTGTTGTTGTTGAATGGTCGACTATCTCCCAGTGTTCTAGTCGCCTGTTGAAAAGGCACCGGGATCTCCCATGCTGCGACTCACTGAGCCAGCTGAAACAGCAGTGCTGAGATTCCTGGTGGTTTTTTTGCCTAGGAATCTCCTGGCCTGGCTCGCTATTTCAGATGAATGGACAACTCTGCCGTCTCAGGGCTCCAATTGCCAGCTAAGAGGGCAGCTGGACCCGTGTCTTTTGTATGGAGAACCGCCACATCAGGGTGCAGGCAAAGCAGCCACACGGGCCAAAACAACTGCGCTGGCTGAAACAGCCGTGCTGGTGACCTGTGGGGCTCCTCCGCCTGGGAATCTCCTGGTCTGTGGGCAATAAAAATCTGTCTGGAAATGTGGCATCCACTCACCCTCTGCACTTTCACTGGGAGCTGCAATCCTGAGCTGTTCCTAGTCGGCCATCTTCCCTCTAATCCAATTTTTAAAATGGGCAAAAGATCTGAACAGACATTTCTCAAATGAAGACATGCAAATGGAAAACAGATATATGAAAAGGTGCTCAACATCACTGACCATAAGAGAAATGCAAATCAAAACTACAATGAAATAACATCTCAGCCCAATTAAAATGAAGTATACCCAAAAGACGGGCAATAACAAATGTTGGCAAGGATGTGGAGAAAAGGGAACACTTACACACTGTTGGTGGTAATGTGAATTAGTATAACCACTGTGGAGAACAGTTTGGAGGTTCCTCAAAAAAAGTAAAAATAGAGCTGAGGTATGATCCTGCAATCTCACTGCTGGATGTATATACCATAAAGAAAAGAAATCAGTATATTGAAGAGATTTCTGCACTCTCATGTTTGTTGCAGCTCTGTTCACAATAGCCAAGCTTTGGAAGCAAACTATGTGTCCATCAGCAGATGAATGAAAAAAGAAAATGTGGTACTTAGAGACAATGGAGTGCTATTCAGCCATAAAGAAGAATGAGATTCAGTTGTTTGCAGCAACAAGGATAGAACTGGAGGTTATTATGTTAAGTAAAATAAACCAGGCACAGAAAGACAAACATCACATGTTCTCACTTATTTGTGGGATGTAAAAATCAAAACCATTAAACCTATGGAGATGGAGAGTAGAAGGATGATTAACAGAGCCTGGGGAGGGTAGTAGGGGTTGGGGAAGAGGTGAAGATGGTTAATGTGAACAGAAATAGAAGAAATGAGTATGAATAAGACCTAGTATTTGGTAGCATAACAGAGTGACTATAGTCAATAATAATTATACATTTAAAAATAACTAAAAGTATGATTGGATATTTTGTAACACAGAAGATAAATGCTTGAGGCAACAGATATCCCATTTTTCATGATGCTGTTATTGTGCACTGCATGCCTATATGAAAATATCTCATGTACTTCATAAATATATATACCTAGTATGCACCCACAAAATGAAAAATAAAAAATTATTAAAAATAAAAAAATATGATGTGAGGTGTCTCATGTGTTTCACGTGTCCAGCCCAGCACAAAGTTTGTCTGGTCTCTGAAACAGGGAGTGAATACTAAGAAGGTAATTGGCCACTCAGGAAAAGAGGACAGGAAAGAGGCCCCTCATTAATTTGGCTGCTTCCAAGAGCTGGAGACTAGCAGAAACTTCCCCCCTTTGTCACCCCCCAATCCCTGGTAGAATAGGAGTGTGACAGGAAATGGTCCCATGGTCTGGGCAGGGGTCTTTTGGGCCACAGAGAAGAGAGGGGGAATCTTTCCTGTGTGACTCTGCTAATGAGGATCAGGGAGATCTTCTGGGGCAGCATTTCTAAAATTGGGCTGGAACTTTCTGTCAGAAAATGGGAATGACTGAAAACCTCCGTGTTATAATAGAGAATGGGGAATAGAGCAGAGTTGGGGTAGTAAGAATCCCTAGAGCCTGTTTGGTCATTGACTCCCCTGTGGCCAAACTGGTACCTAAGGTGCAAGACAAAGTCCCCTTTACTTTTCCATCTACTTTTCTCAAGCAGGAGAAATTTCGTTCTCTAGCCACCACAGCTGGGAATGTGCTGATTCTCACCTGAAGCCAGCAAGTCTCAGAGGCTCTTCCAAGGCCCTCAACATAGTACCTAGGTATCATTGCTGGTTTTACAGGGTCCAAGCACTCTTCAGTTAGCAGATGATGAATGTTTCCTCAACTGGGTCCTTCCCTTCAAGCTAGCAGGTTCCCTTCTGGCCCAGGGAGTGTCTAGACATGTTTTATGGGAGCTAGAGCCAGGAATGGGGGACTTATGGCTCTGACTGGTGCCCTATCCTGCTGTGGCTGAGCTTGTTTCCAAAATGTAAGACAAAGTCCTCCTTAGTCTTCCCTCTCCTCCCCTCAAGTGGAAGGAGCTGCAAGCTGTGCAGGCTGGGGTTAGGGGAGGGTGATGCCAGCACTCCTTTAGCCATCCCAGCTGGTGTCTCAGTAGGTCATGTGCCCTCCCAGTCCACTGTCTCTGGGCCCAATTCAGCACTAGGACTCGCCTTAGAGTTGCAGTTCTTGTGGCCTAGACTCCCTTCCCTTCCAAGTTTACTTACAGTCCCAGAGCATGTTAGTCCTCGGTGGTGGGGTTTGTGGGAACTCAAGTTCTGACTGCTAGGATTGGCAATTCCCCTCTGGCTAGGCTGGTTTAAATGCCCCCTTCATGGATAGGCATCAGCTGAGTTTGGTCATGTTTTCCTTTCTCCTCTAACAGAAAAGCATTGAGTTCAATGTCTCACAATTGCTGAACTCTCCCTCCACCAGCATGCAAAAGTGCTCTCCGCAACACACCACAGCTGTTGAGAGGTGTTGGCTGGGTCGTGTCAGCAATTCAAGACTGTCCTTTTTACAACTTAAGTGCGACTTTCAGTGATAAGAAGTGAAAACCAGGTACTATGATTTTGGGTTCTAATGAACGTATTTTTGTGTGTAGATAGTTAAATTGATGTCCTTGTGGAGTGGGGGTGGGGTGTCAATCAGAGGAGCCTTCTATTCTGCCATCTTGCTCTACCTCCTTTTGAAAGTCTAAATAATATCCCATTGTGTGTATCACCACATTTTCTTGATCCATTCATCGGTCAATTGACATTTGGGTTGTTTCCATTACTTGATTATTGTAAACAATGCTGCAGTGAACATAGAGTGCAGATGTCCCTTTGAGATCCTGTGCTCATTTTTAAAAATATATATCCAGAAGCGAGAGTGCTGGATCATATGGCAATTAATTTGTAGAACCCCATAATGTTTTCGATAATGACTGCACCATGTTATATACCCACCATCATTTTACAAGGGTTTCAATTTCTCTGCAACATTGTCAACACATATTACCTTTAGTGTTTTTTGTTATTATAACTATTCTAACAGGCATGAGGTGATATCTCCTTCTGGTTTTGATTTGCATTTTCCTGATGCTTAGTGATGTTGAGCATCTTTTCATATACTTGTTGGCCATTTGTGTGTATTCTTTGGAGAAATGTCTGTTCAAGTCTTTTGTCCATTTTAAGTTTTTAAATATATATTTTGTTATTGATATTTAGGAGTTTCTATATATTTTGGAAATGTATAGAACACAAGATGCCTTTCCATTCTTCTGTGTCTTCTTTAGTTTATTTCATCAATGTTCTGTAATTTTCAGTGTACAGGTCTTAAACATCTTAGGTTAGGTTTATTCCTATTTTATTATTTAATTATTTTTGTTACTATTGTGAATGGGTTCTTTTCTTAACTTCATTTTTGGATAGTTCATTGTTTGCTTGTGGAAATGTGACTAATTTTTATATGTTGATTTTATATCCTGTAATTATACCGAATTGGTTTATGAGTTATAGCATTACTTTTGGCTGAGTCTTTATGGTTTCCTTTGTTTTACGATGATACCATCTGCAAAAGAGATCATTGACCCTTCACTGAAGTCTGTGACTGGCATAGAGTCTACAATCTTGTAAGTGGTATTTTTGGGGACTTAAAAGCAAAGCCATCAAGTGAAGCGTTACCTTCCTCACATAACCATTTCCCATTGGTCCTTCTCTAAGAGAAAGTGGTTGTAGTCATCCAGTCAGGGACCAGCAGCCAAGTGGATCTGGGATCCCCTGAGAGGGGTGTGAAACACTGGCAGGAGGACAAACACCTTGACCAAAAGGAGACTGGACGTCACACAATGTCCATGGAGGTCAGGAAGATGGGCAGACCTTCATGTGCTTCCTTCTGGTGTGGGGCATGGCTGTGGGTGTGGGTTGCACCATGGCAGTGAAGATGAGGGATATGGTTTGGATCTGTGTCTCTGCCAAAATTTCATGTCCAGTTGTAGTCCCAATCAACAGTGTTGGAGGTTGGACCTGATAGGAGGTGATGGATCATGGGGGTGGTTTCTAGTGATTTAGCCCCATTTCCCTAGTGCTGTTATCATGATAGAGTTCTCATAAGAGCTGTTTGTTTAAAAGTGTGTAGCACCTCCTACTAACTCTCTTCCTTCTGCCCCTCCCATGTGAAGCGTTCCCTCCCGCTGTGAACTGCTCCCTCTTGCTTTGCCTTCCACTAGAATTGCAAGTTTCCTGAGGCATTGCCAGAAGCAGAGCAGATGCCAAAATCAGGCTTTCTGTATAGCCGGCAGAACCGTGAGCCAATTAAACCTTTCTCTCTCCCTCTCTCTCTCTTTTTATTTTATTTATTTATTTATTTATTTATTTATTTATTTATTTATTTTGAGATGGAGCGTTGCTCTGTCATCCAGGCTGGAGTGCAATGGCATAGTTTAGGCTCATTGCAACCTCCGCTTCCCGGGTACAAGAGATTCTCCTGCCTCCCCCTCCTGAGTAGCTGGGACTACAGGCATGTGCCACCACACTGGGCTAATTTTTGTATTTTTAGTAGAGATGGGGTTTCACCATGTTGGCCACGGTGGTCTCAAACCCCTGACCTGGGGATTCATCCGCCTTGGCCTCCTAAAGTGCTGGGATTACAGGTATGAGCCACCTTGCCTGGCCTAAACAGTTTTTCTTTATGAATTATCCTGTCTCAGGTATTTCTTTATAGCAATGCAAGAAGGGAATAGTACAATAAACCTACCTGGATATTTCGGACCGAGGATTTCCAGGACATGGGTAATGGCAACTGGGTCCCAGGAAAGGAGAGCGCAGCTGGACAAAGAGACTTCAGAGATTTGTTGGAATAAATGGCAGGAAGGGAGTGAAAGTTGGGGGCCTATGCACAGCTTCTCTGTCATTTTACTTCACAAATTTATGGTGTGGAATGTGTCATGTCCTGCCTGAAACCCTGTTTGTCCAGCCTCTGAAACAGGAAGCCAATACAAAGGAGACAGCTACTCAGGAAAAAGGGACAGGGAAGAAGCCCCTCATTAGTTTGGTTGCTTCTCAAAGCAGGAGACTATCTTCTGTGAGTCTCTCTCAGATCCTAGTGGAATGGAACTGTGGCCGAAAGGGGGACCCTTAGGAACTGGTCCCACGTTCTGGGCCGAGGTCTCCCAGGCCACAGAGGAGAAGAGGGAGGGGTCTGTTCTGTCCTGTGTGATCTGGCAGGAAGGATTGGGGAACTTTTCTGGGGCAGCATTTCTGAAATCAAATCGGGCTGGAACTGTCTGACATAAATTGGGGATGAATGAAAGCCTCCCATATTATGATAGAGGCTAGTGGGTGGGGAACAGGGCAAGCGGATTGGGATAGCAAGAATCCTAGATTCCATGGGCATGGTTTGGAGGTACAGCACATTGTTGGTAAGATGGTGGCTAAGGGACAAGGAAGCCTGGATGTAAACACTTGAGATTGGTATTAGATCCCTCTGCCTTTCCGTTCTCCTCAACCCAGTGGGAAGGGGAGGTCAGGGCAGCACTAAAGCAAATGTTGGATTCAGTTTCTGAATAGGGGCTTGTGTACGTCAGAGGAAGACAGAATGCACACATTTCTGTATTTCTGTGTTTCTCTTTGTCTCATTCTTAGTCCCAAGGCCATTAGTTCTAGTTACCATGGGAACACTGAAGCTGAGTGTCTGACGCATACATTGGACTATGGGAGAAAATTTGATTTGATCCCTGATTTCAGTAATCATCCATTTACCACCTTCACTCTTTTTGCCATATTTAATTGTGGTAAAACTATTATAATACCAAATGCTTCTGATCGACATTAATATTTCACTTGCATTTCTTATAGTTTGTACAGAATTTTAGTTCATTAATATCACATGATATCTTCATTGTCATGTTTAGAAGGCGTAGTGTTATTCTTTGAACAAAATAATTTTTCATCAATAAGTACATTTTCAAAGGAAACTTAATATCATTACCATAAGTGGAAATCCAACATCAGTTGTCATAAATAGAAAGTTAGTGTAAAAAACAAATGTAAGGGAAGCAAAACGTATCATTTAGGAAAATATGTCTTACACTTGTTCATGTTTCATTCAGATGATGCACCTTCCCTCATTTTGTGTACCATATGTGTACAATTTTGGTAAATCTTATCAATGTGAGGCAGTCCTCTGTAGCTGAATTCCCTCTGGATGTGTGGACAATGCTTAATTGCTGGAGCTACAAAACTGGGAATAACAGTGATCATAGCATGGTACTGACTTCCCCTGTAGGGAAACTGACTGGATGACGAAATGGCCTTCCCCAGGCATCCTTGGAGTCATTATATCTTTTAAAATGATGAGAACTGGTTTGTGAATGTTTCCCTTGCCGGTTCACGGTACATGGATTCGTTAGTGATCTGGACAGAGGCCATGTTCATTTCCTCTGTAGCTCTCAATCCTTGCACAGTATTTAGGGAAGATAGAGTTGTTAAAAATTGTGTGTCAAATAAGCTTCCTTCTTTGAAAATTCTGTTCCTTCTTCTGGGAATGTCATTCCCACAACTTTAATGGTTGATAACCTGCAGCTCATCCCTTAAACATGGAGCAAGTACTCCCGACTACCACAGGAAGCTGTTTCTTCCCTCCTCTTTGTTCCTCTAAGGAAGGTAATATTCATTATGATAAGTATCAATGCCTATGAGGCTTATCTCTCCTACCAGACTCTGAACTTCTCAATGGCAGTAACTAATTCTCATTCATCTTTTTGAAGGCTCTTCAATTTTTATAGAACCTTTCATTATATTGAAGAATGTCATATGTGGGTTCCGTTTTCAAACCAGATTGCGTGCTCTTATGGTAAAAGGGAGCCCGACATCGAATCTGTATGCCATGTGACTCTACAGCCATCAATCCTGCCCCTAGTGCCCCAGCAAGCCCTTCCATAATCACTAAGCTGTGAAGATTGTCAAAATAGTGAAGCCTCAGTTAAGCCTCTTCCTTGCCCCAGGTTTCATTTTCCGGACTCCAGACTTTATTATCCACTTTAAAGACTAAATATGCTTTTCACTGTGAAATTCAACAGAAAATTGCTTCTTAATCACCCTAGGTTTTGTGAAAAATATTTGGGTTCAGACATATTTTGTGCACCTCTTATCGAAGTCACTTTTGGAGAAATTTCATCTAAAGTTCCGCAAACCTCTTTGAATTCCTTGTGGTAGATGTAAATGTGGAGGGAGACAGGATTGACAGGAAGGTGAAGGGATGACCTGGGAGATAAGAGGTTCACAAGATGATATCTGACCCCACTATCCATCCATTTTTCATTCTACACCTAGCAGGCGCCTCCACCTCATGACCACCTGGAGAAAACCACCTAGAGAAAAGAAAACCTTCCAAACTCAGTCAATCCACATCCCCCTTAGTCTTTGAGGTTCACGAAAGTTAAGTAACTTGGCTCAAACTCAATTAAGTCATTCTATCAGACCAATATTACCCAGAAACCAAAGGCAGAAGAGGACATCACAAGAAAAGTATACTACAGAACAATATATTTTGTAAATATAGATGAAAGTGCCCTCAACAAAACCAAAAGGAGAGACTGGCAGAACAGATTTTTTTAAATGCTCCATTTATATGCTGTGTGGAAGAGGTGTGCTTTACTTCCAAAGACATAAATTGCTTAAAATAAAAGCATGGAAGAAGTATACTGTGGAAACAATCAAGAAAAGAGAGTTGGAGTGGCTATACTAATATTCTCTGAGACAAAAATATATTCTAAGACACAATTCGATTTAGATACAGAGAAGGACATTTTCTCATGGTAAATCGCTCAATCCATCAAGAAGATATAATGATTATTATAAAAACATATAGGCACATAGTAATAGTGCCCCCACAATACACGAAGCAAAAATGGACACAACTGAAGGCAGAAAGATGCACGCAAAATTCCAGCCTTATAGGATGCAGCTAAATTAACTATTAGATGTACATGTATAGCTATAAATGCCTGTATTAAAAAGAGTAATGCTCTCAAACAATTCTCCTAAATTTTTATGTTAAGACACAGGAGCAAGAAGGTTTAACACAAAACAAGCAGGAAGAAGGAAATAAGGACTGCTAGAGTTATATAAATACAAAGAATATAGGAAATAATAGAAAAAAAAAACAAGACAATAGTTAGTTCTTTAACAAAGATCAATAAAATTGACAGGCTCTTGCCAGACTAAGAAAAAATAGAAAAGATGCCTATTACAAAAACCAAAACTAGAATATAGGATATTAATAAAATCTAACAGAAATAAAAAGTTATGGAAAATACTGTGAACACAAAATTAGATAACCTAGTTGAAAAGAACAAGTGTCCAGAAACACACAAATCACTGAAACTGCCTAAAGGAGAAATAGAAGATTTGAATATATTTACAACAAGTAAAGAGATTGAATTACTGACAGATATATTCCCCCAAAGAAAAGTCCAGGGTTAACGGGTGAATTCTACCAAACATTTAAAGAACACTTAATACCAAAGCTTCACAAGATTGCTCAAGAACAGAAGGTGGCACTTCCCAGCTAGATTTTGAGCCTAGCTTTAACCAAATTCCAAAATTAGACAAGGCATCAGAAGGAAATAATTAACAGGATTACAGATGAACATCTGTTATGTATACACAAATCTCCTCCACTAATTACACACATACCGAATCCAGCAACACACACACGTGTACACACACAGACAAACACACACAGATTATACACAAAGGCCAAGTGGAACTTGTTCCAGGAATGTAAGGTTGGTTCAACAGACAAAAATCAATCAATATAATATACCACACTAACCAAATAAATTTTCATATTATCATTTCCGTAGACACAGAAAAAAACCTTGTGACAGATCCAAAACCATTTTACAATTAAAAAACTATGAAGAAACAGGAGAGAAAAGGCACTTCTGCAACTCAGTAGACTCTACCAAAAACCCACAATTGCCATCATGCTTAATGGTGAAAGGCTGAAAACTTTCACCCTCAACAAGCAAAAATGTGTGTTCTCACCACTTCTACTTAACATTGTACAGGCTCTTCAACCTAATGCATTTAGGCAAGAAAAAGAGACAGCAGATCCCCAGATTTAAAAGGAATCAATAAAAGCATCTCTGCTCACAGATGACATGATCCCGTACGTAGAAAACACTGAAGAAGCCAGAAAAAAGAAATACTATTAGGACGAGTCTTCGAATTTATTCCATATAAACCAGGGGGTTAGGAGAGGGGATAGCATTAGGAGAAATACCTAATGTAGCTGACGGATTGATGGGTGCAGCAAACCACCATGGCATGTGTATACCTATGTAACAAAACTGCACATTCTGCACATGTATCCCAGAACTTAAAGTATAATTAAAAAGAAATTAAAGAAGACCTAAAGAAATGTAAAGATGTCCCTTACGCATAGATGGGAAGACTGTGTCTCATTAAAATGGTAACAGTCTACAAGTGGATCTGCAGATACAAAGTACTCCCTGTTAAAAATCCCACTGGGATTTTGTTGCCGTAACTGATAATGTGATACTAACATTCCCATGGCAATGCAAGGGACCCAGAAAAGCCAAAACAATCTTGAAAAGAGCAGTGATGGAGGACTCACACGTCTCTATTCCAAACCTACTGCAAAGCTGAAGTAATCAATGTGTTGTGGTACTGGCATAAATATAGGCATATGTGTATATATATATATATATATATATGTCCTAAAAATGCAAACTTTAGAAATAAAACTTTTCATTTAGGTTCAATGGGTTTTCGACAAGTGTATCAAGGCAACTCAAAGGGAGAAAGAGTAGTGTTTTCCACAAAGGGTGCTGGGACAAACGGTTATGCCCACAGAGAAGAATGAAGTGGACCCACCATCTCATGCCATGCCTGAAAATTAATTCAGAACGAATGATAGACACAAATCTAAGGGGAAAAAATGTAACTTTTGGAAGGAATTTTGGGGTAATCTTCATGGCTTTGAAATGGGAATTGGCTTTGTAGATATGGCACCCAAATCATGGGTGAAAAACATGAAACGCAGAGGAATTGCACTTCATTAAAATTAAATACTTTTGTGCTTCAAAGCCCACCATCAGGGACAGGGAAGGCAACGTACGAGATTATTGAAAAGCTTAGAAAATCATATATCTCATATTTGACTCTATTTGCATTATCTAATAAACATGAGTGTGTAATAAAAGAGACCCACAGCCCAAATAACAGTTGGCAAAGAATTTTAACAGACATTTCTCTAAAGAACATATATAACTGGCTAAGAAGCACAAGAAAAGATGCTCAAAAAACGTCATTGGTCATTAGGGAAATTCAAGTCAAATCCACATTGCGATACCACTTCCCACTCACTAAGATGGCTGAAATTGAAAAGATAGATAATAAAGAATGTTGGCAAGGTTGTGGAGGAATTTGAATCTTAAGACATTTCTCATGGGATTGTAAAATGTTTCAATCACTTTGGGATAGGGCGCAGCAGTTCCTCCAAAAGTTAGAGTTCCTTTATGACCCAGCAAGTCTACTCTAGGAATTCACCCAAGAGAATTGAAAAGATAAGTCAGGTAAAATCCGGTACAAGAGTGCCCATAACAGCCTTATCCATAATAGCCAAAAAGTGAACGAATCTAAATGTCCATCAGCAGTTGCAAGAGTAACCAATATGTGGTATTATTATATGGCAGTTAATTGAGTGACGCATTGGTACGCACCACAACACTGATTAATCTGGAAAACATAGTGCTTACGGAAAGAAGCCAGTCAAAAAGGTCATGTATTGTAGAATCCGATTTACAGGAAACGTTCAATACATGCAAAATCAGAGAGCCAGAAGATAGGTCAGTGGGTGTCAGTGGTTTGAAGAAGAAGGGAGATTAGGTCACTTAAATACATACGATTTTTTTTTTAATAAAAAAAAATTCTTACATGACAAGGTTTTGATAGTTGCGCAACTTTTTTGGTTTATTTTATTTCATTTTATTGTGGTAAGAACACGTAACATGAGATCTACCCTCAATGACATTTTCAGTACAAAATACCATATTGTTAACCATAGGCACAGGGTTGCATAGCAGGTCTCAGTAATGTATTCCTCTTGTGCAAGGGAAACTTTATACCCACTAACAGCAACTCCCTGTTTCCCCCTCCCTCCCAGTTCAAGCAGCCGACATTGCACTCCTGTTTTTATGAGTTTGATTGTTTTAGATAGCTGAAATAATTAGAACGCGCATTATTTGTGTGTGTTGGCAGGAATTCCTTCTTCATGGAGGCTGAATAATGTGCCATTTTATGTATATACCACATTTTACGTATCCATTCACCTGTTGATAAACATTTAGGTTGTTTCCATATTGTGTTTTAATCTTGACTGTTGGATGTAATGCTTCAATAAAGGTGGGAGTCCATACATGGCTTCAAGGCCCAGATTTCAATTCTTTTGGATATATATCCAACAGTGGAATTTCCAGATCACATACTAGTTCTATTTGGAATTTTTCGAGGAACCACTCTGGTGTATTCCATAGCGGCTGCACGGTTTTACATGCCTACTCCAGTGTGCCCGGGTTGGAATTTTTCTACATCTTCTCCAACACTTGTTATCTTTTGCTCTCTTTGATAATATTTCAAAGTGTGAGCTGATACCTCATTGTGGTTTTGATTTGCATTTCTCTGATGATTAGTGATGTTGAGCACGTTTTTATATACTGTTGGGCATTCCCACATCCTCTTTGGAGAAATGTTATTCGAGTCTTTTGCCCATTCTTTAGTTTGTTGTCTTCTTTTTTGGTATTGAGTTGTAGGAGTTCCTTGTATAGCTTGGATATTAATCACTTATCATAGATATCCTTTTCAACTATCTTTTCCCATAAATCTCCTAGAAGAGAACATAGGTGAGAAGTTCCACGGCATTTGTCTTGGAAATTACTTCTTGAATATGAGAAAAAGCACAAGCAACAAAAAGCCACTTAGACAGGTGAGATTACGTCTAACCAAAATCCTACGGTGAACCGAATGAAACTATCAACACAGTGAAAAGGCCACCCACAGAATGGGAGTTGCTCCACCTTTGAATATACTAACAACCACTGCACTGTACACTTTAAACGGGTGAAATTTGTGGTATCTGAATTATATCTCAATAAAGCTCTTTCTTTTAATGAAGGAGGAAAGAATCTCTGGAGAAATTCAAAATGTTCATGAGTTATTCCTGAGTTAACGTACGTACTAATAATACGTTAGGATACAAGTTTGAGGGATCTTTTTGAGTTATTACAAAACAAAACCTATACGAAGACTTCCAGAAGGCTGAAAAATATCAATGCAGTAGGAGGTTTCCAAAGCGACCTCTCTGGCAGAGCAGCAAGGTTGCAAGAACAATGTGAAAACAAAGCTATTTCTCAGGCGTGACCTTCATGATTGTTTCTGTCTCAGACTCCCATGGATACCGCCTGCTTTCCGATCCTGGATATGCAGTCCTCTCATTGACTCCATGTGCAACCTGATATTCTTGCATCAGGTTTCTTTTCGGTTGGGCAATCGTGAGTGTTTTTCTGTTGTTTGTAATCAAACATACTGATGGATACAGGAGGTGGCAGATGTAGGTGTTATTTACATCTATAAAGTGAGAGGAAATTTCTTAGAGAGAAAATGTAGAAAAGGAGGAAACAAAGCCACAATCTGGAGCATAGCAACAAAAAAGAGGAAGAGGAGCCGGGAAATAACTCAAAGAATAGGCTCTACCCTGGAAGGAAGTTCACCGGAAGAGAATGGTTTCGTGGAAATGTTTTCTTGGGATTTCTCTTGAAATCCACACGATTTGGAGAGACTGGCAGTGGACAGCATGTTCAATGCTACTAGGAGGGCAAGCCAAGTCAGAAGGATGGTAATTGGATTTGACAGTATGAAAGTTACTAAAGAGCCTGAAGAAAAGCATATTTGGAGGACAGAAGGCCGTGCAAGACATTGGAGGTAGAGATGAGGAAGTGGTGGCAACCTGTTCAAACAACTCACCAGAAAAGTTTTGCTGTGAAGGGTAGCAGGTATGTGAGAGAACAGCTGGTGGTGAAGGGTCGCCAAGGGAAGGTGCTTGTTTACCATGGAGGACGGTGGAGCGTAATTGTACGCTGATGGGAATAAGCACTGGAGCAGGACAATTTGAAGATGCAGAGAAACGGTGGACATCTGCAGGAATTCAGACTGTGAAAGGGTTAGGGGTAAAGATGGGGTCAAACAGAGAGGCTGGCTTTGTTAAAAATATGAGCGACCAGCCCCGTGATTCAGGCTCTCAGTTAAAGCCATGCTGATAACCTCCATCCCCAGGGATAGCCAAATTGAGAATGAGGGATTGGCAGGGCAGAGATGTCCAGAGGATGAGGAAATGAAGTTTGAAGTCAATAGGATCCAGGCTGAGTAACAAAGGCTAATGTACACTGACAAATTCAAATTTTGAGAAAGGTATTGGTCAGGAAACTTTTAGTTTTTTTTTAAATTTTAATTTTTATTTCTGTAGGTGGGATCCCGCTGTGATGCCCAAACTGGTCCTGAGCTCCTGGCTTCAAAGTGTCGTCTCCCAGAGCTCTGTCCAGTGGTGCTGTCATAACTCACTGCAGCCTCGAACTCCTGGGCTCAAGTGATCCTCCTGCATCAGCCTCCGGAGTAGCTGAGACCACAGAGGTGTGCCACCACATATGGCCAAGTTTTCCTGTTTTTGTTTTTTTGGAGATGAGGTCTCGCTACATTGACCAGGCTCGTGTCTAACTCCTGGCCTCAGAGAATCCTCCTGCCTCAGTGTCCTGCATAGCTGAGGTTATAGGTATGAGCCACTGTACAGAGCTGGGTGAGGGATAATCATGGGACACGCATAGCTCCTTAGTGTTTGGGTGATTGTCTCTGTGTGTTCATATGTTCACAGGGAGGTGGAGACATAGACAGATCCCATTATTGAGACATAAAGAAATCTCTGCAATGAAGCAGGTTAATGGAGGGGACTTTCTCCTTTCCAGGGAGATAAAAGGACAGTGCTCAAAACAGGAGGGAAAGCCACGAACAGGGATTCCCCTGAAATGGAATGTCCTCAGAAGGCCTTATCTTTTCCGTGGGAGGCAGGGGATGGGCGATTCTTTTTGGATTCCAGGAGCATGGATACTTAGCCATCGCTCACTAGTAGTTTGTTCCACTGTAACTTCACGTAGCCACCACTGACCCTTCATTGAAATCTGTAACTGGCACAGCCTCTACAGCCCTGTGAGTGGTACTGTCGGGGATTTAAGGAGCAGAGCAGTTGAAGCGAAGCGTTGCCACCCTGGCGTTGCCGTTCCCCATGGGTACTTCTCCAAGGGAAACTGGTCATGGCCATCCAGACAGAGCCCAGCAGCCAAGTGGACTTGAGCTCCCGTGAGAGGGCTGTGAACCACAGGGGAGTCACCGGCAGGTGGGTACTCAGCAGGGCATGCGAGACAAACCCCCTGACCAAAAGGAGACTGGACATCCCCTAATGTCCCTGGGGGTCAGGAAGGTGGGAAGACCTTCCTGTGGTTCCTTCCGGTGTGGGGCATGGCTATGGGTGCGGGTTGCTCCACTGCAGTGAAGATGAGCTTACTTGGATATTTTGAACTGAGGGGTTACAGGACATGGAAAATGGCGGGCAGCTGGGGCCCAGGAGAGGAGAATGCAGGTGGAGGAAGGGACTTCAGAGAGTCACTGGAATAAATGGAAGGAAGGGAAGGGAAGTTGGGGGCCTATGCCCAGCTTTTGAGTTGTCATTTTTCAGAAATTGACAGTGTAGGATGTCTCATGTCCCGCCTGGCACCCTGTTTGTCCAGCCTCTGGTAAGGGGACCCAATACACGGGACACGGTGGGCTGCTCAGGAAGAGGGGCAGGGAAGAGACCTCTCATTAGTTTGGCCGCTTGCAGAAGTGGGAGACTATCAAAACCGTCCCTCCTCTGAGTCTCCCCAAGGCCCTGGCGGAACAGGAGTGTGGCAGGACGGGGGAGCCCTAGGAACTGGTCCCATGGTCTGGGCTGAGGACTCCCAGGCCACTGAGGAGAAGAGGGAGCGGGTGTGTCCTGTGTGACTCTGGCAGGAAGGATCGGGGAACCCTTCTGAGACAGCATGTCTGAAATTGGGCTGGCTGCAGCTTTCTGTCAGAACATAGGGATGACTGAAACAAACAAAAAAACTCCCCTTCTATGGTAGAGGCTAGAGGGTGGGAAAGAGGAAAGCGAGTTGGGGTAGCAGGAATCCTAGGTTCCACAGGCATGGTTTGCAGGTACAACACATTGCTGGTAACATGGTGGCTCGGGGACAAGGAGGCCTGTCTCCAAACCACGCAGGTGCATTTAGAGGATGGAGACATTCTGGATTCATGTCGGGCCCATCTTCATTTCTGTCCTCCTCCACCGAGCATTCAGGGGAGGGCAGGGTTGAACTAAAGTGAATGTTCTTTTCAATCCCTGAATAGGGGCTTGTGTACCTCAGAAGAAGACAGAACACGTACGTTTCTCCGCGTTTCTCTTTGTCTCATCCTTAGTCCCTAGACCGTTAGCCCCTGTTGCCATGGGAACTGAAGCTGAGTGTCTGATGCATTCACTGGGCTGTGGGAGAAAAGCAGAGTCGGTCCTTGAAATAAAGGCCCCTGGGGGAGAGGATTCTAGCAAGGCAGTCACATGGAAAGAATTCACAACTCCCACAGATATATTGATCCCTGCAATTATCAGTACACACACACACAAACACACACACACGCTTCATCCTGAGCAGATATGATGTACAGTGCGTCACACTGGCTGGCCCAGAGGGCTCTTGTGGGAGAGGCCAGGTCTCTGTAACCATGAAAGTGGTTGCAACTGGGGTAGTCAGGGAGGAATCCCAGGAAGGGGAGTGATTCCCTTAAACTTGCTAGTTGAAACCCGTACCTGGCAGGGGAAAGGAGGATCTGGTGCAGAGCTTGGATTCGGCAGAGGTGGCTGTTGATGTGACCGGTCCCCCTGTTTGGGTGGGAAGGCCCTGAATGACACAGGCAGCAGGGCAAGAGCTGTCCCACAGGGAGCCCCAGGCTGACGTGGGACGGGAATCCCCTCTTTCCCGTGGCAGGGTAGAGTCCCCAAAGCTGGCAGTTTTCTCCTCCTTACCCTTTCTCCCTCACTGCCCCTTCGTCTTGCCCCTTCCTCATCTATCACCCTCTGGTAAAGGATCTCTCCCCTTGTTTCTTTTTCTTTACTCCCTCATTCACTTCCTCTGTACTCCTTCCCTCTTTCCTCTCTCTTCCTACCTCACTTCAGCCTCCGTCGTCACCCCTCATCGCCCCTCTCTGCCCTCTCTCCTCCATGCCTTGTCTGTCCCTTTGTCCTCCCTCCGAGTTCCCATATCCCTCTCTGCCCTTCCTCTCCCGCTTTCCTTTCTCATGTTGTCCTCCCTGGTTTTCCCCTCATTTTGTTTTTTCCTTCTCTCTATGCCATTCTCTCTCCTCAGCGTGCCCGCTCCCCCACCTCCCCCCGCCACGTACTTACCCGGTGACTAATCCTTAGTTCCTTCCATGGTACTGGGCCTAACGTGGGCCCCGTGTGTTTAGCTTCAGCTTCAGAGGGCACCGCGTCCTAAAGTGAATCACCGACTTAATCACTCCTCTGCAAATAGCCATCAGTGAAGTGAGGTTCAAGGGCAAGGAGCTGTGAGAGCGCACAGGAAGGGAGCTCATTTCTGTGGTGGGCTCAGTGAGGAAAATGTCATTGATGCTAGTTCTTGTTCTGCCATCTACCGTCCTCTGCCTTCCATTTTATGCTGGGGGCAACTGTCCTCTTCTATCTTTTGCAGCAGGGTGGGACTCCTCTCACGGTGTCCTGCCCTCCACAACCCAAGGTGTGAGTCCTCATGAAGTCCAACCGGATGCCCATTCCCTGCAACCTGAGCACCCAACAGACCAAACAGCATGAGGGGTTGTTTCAACTTGCCCAGGGACCCTTGTTCCTGCTCCCAGGTTCCCCTGGGCACCTTTGGTCATGTACTTCAGTCGCCCCTTCTCTTTCTCACCTTCACTTCTCCCCTCTCTTCCCCATCCCTCTTTCCTGGCTGCATCCTTTCTCCTTAAGGCTTTACCCCCGAAAGACAAAGAAACTGGATGAGGAGACAAAAGAAGGAAAGTAGCAGAAGGTGTGAAGGAGACAGGCGAGCGACATCCGACTTGGCTGATTAAGAGAGCTTGATTTTTTTTGAGGGTGTGGGGCGTTCTCGCTCTGTCTGTCACTCAGGCTGGAGTGCAGTGGTGGGACCGTAGCTCCCTGCAGCCTCGACTTCCTGAGCTCAAGTGATTCTCCAGCCTCAGCCTCCCGAGTAGCTGGGACTACATGTTCATTTTTCTTTTTTATGTTGTGTTTTTTAGAGACGGAGTCTCACTGTGTTGTCAAGAGAGCTTGAGCATCCGCCAGCCGTAGGGACAGCCGGAAAGCAACCGACTTATCCCCTCTCACCTGACCTTCCAACTGTCTGCCACACTGGCATTGCCAGGTCTCCCTGCACGTTGTTGGTAGTGGTGGGGGCTGTACATTTCACGATGGCTCTAGAAAGTGTATCTGAAAATCACGTAGACACCCATGGGATCCCTCTCAACTCCTCCCAGCATGACAAATCTCTCTCCCCCAACTCTGGGAGACGGAGGACAAATATGCTCTCTGCAGAGCATGAACCAGCAGATTCATGGGCGTCAGAACTTCAGGCTCACTTGAAGGCATACATCCTAACCCAGCATGGGGGTTTCAGTTGGTGTCTACAGAAATCTTCAGTCCCTGACCTCCGCTGGAGTTTGACGTCCAGATTGCTGGCATCTTGCCCCTTTTCGGAGACCCTGGAGAGTCTTCCTGTGTGATCTAAAGTTCCCCATTGAGGAGACTTAGTAATAGGGGCGGCAAAGACTGCTGGAGCTTGCCTCATTAGTACGCTCAAAATATTTTCTTACTTCAACCTTAGTTTTTCTTAGAGCCATGGATTTCTTAGGAGGATGTTTCTTAAATTACAAACATATACAGGGGTGGGGAGGCTGCAATGATCTTCCGTTATTAATTTCTAGATCCCATTGTGGCATTGTGGTCAGACAATATACGAATCACTGAAGAATCCTTTGTTTATGGACATTCCTGGGATTTTATTCATTAAAATATCTTTATGTACATTGTAGTGGAATAGAATGTAAAGATGGAGTTGCCCAAAAAATGAGGGTACCGCTCAGTAAATGGTTACACAGGAACGTCTGATCCCCTGCGATCTGGGTTAAGAAATGGTGTGCTGTGTGGCTGGCAGCCAAAAAGCACACTCATGCCAGTCACTCTTTTCTTCCACCTCGGCAAATCTAACCACTCTTGAGCTTTGAACACTTGAAGGTAATTCTGCCTGTTTGTGAACACATTACATATAAGTAGAATCGTTACAGTACATATTTTATAATCTGGGTTTCTCTTGGCAACATTAGGTTTTTCTTTGAACTATTCACTTTTGTCGTGCTGTGTAGCTGAATTTCGTTTCTTTGCATTCCTGCACAGTATTTTGATTTGTGTGACGATGCCACGATTTGTTCATGTCTTTTATCTCTGATGGACATTTCAGTAGTTTCCAGTGCTGCAGTGTCAGTGTTATTATTGTGGGGCACGTTCACAAGCATGTCCTTTGGTTAACGTGCTTTTTAGGCTGTTCTCGCAGGACCGCCTTGATTACTTTTTCTTCCTTCATGGCACTGTAAGTGGTGACAGTGGATGTATCTGTTTTTTTTTTCCCCCTGTTCTCGGAGGGAAAGCTGTCAACATGTCACCAAGGAGTATCGTTGTTTTTTTAGGCTTTTAAAGGGTATTTTAAAGGATATTCTGATGGAATCAAAAGAGTTCTTTTTAATTTGTAGTCGGCTAAGAGGTTTTATCATAAATGTGTGGTCATTAAAAAAAAAAATCAAACCCATAAAATACCCTTTCTGCCTCTGTAGGGAATATCATATTTTTTCTCTTTCATACATTACTTCTGAGAGAGAGATTTTCCAAGGGCTGAACCGCTTCATTTCTGGAATAGTCTTGAGTTGTTTGTGGTACGTTTTCCTTTATGGAGATTTAACTGATTTGTATTGCTAATGCTTTATTCAAGGTTTCTTCCTCTGTGCTTATGTGAAAGACAGGCCTGTGCATTTCATTTCTTACCATGCCCTTGAAGGTTTATGCCTCATAAAATGGGATGGGAATCGTTTCCCCTTTTTTATGTTACCTGGCAAGAAGGTAAGATTGACATTCTTTCCTTTACAGGTGTTTTGTAGAATTCATCGGTGGCGGCATCAAAGTCTGTAGTTTCTTGTGGCTGCTGCTGTTGTTTCCTTCAGATTCCGCCCATCTAGAATTTGTAGGACAACTCAGATGTTTAGTCTGTTTCTGTCATTTTGTGGTATTTTCTTGGAATGTGTAAATTACATCCAAAGTTTCAGATTTGCAGGCATAAGCTTGTTCATGATTTGGAATAATGATCTCTTTAATGTGCTCGTTGTCCGTTGCGATGTCTCCTTAGCCACTGCAGACACTGGCTGCTTCATGATCTCTCTCCCTTTTATTGCCTTTTAATTCCATTTTCTTGCCAAATTGCTCTCTCAACTTCCAGGACTATGTTGAGAAGAAGAGGCAAAAGTGGGCATTTGCTTTGCTCCTGATCTTAGAGGAAGAGTTTTCACTCTTTTGCCATCTAGTACAGCGTTCACGGTCAGTACAGTGTTCGCGGTGAGGGCTTTTGTGATGTTGAGGTTGTTTCCTTCTGTTCCAAGGAGCTTGACTGTTTTCATCACAAAGGGTGTTGGCTTTTGTCAGACGCTTTTAGTGCATCGATTGAGCCGATCGTGTGGTTTTTTTCCTTGATTTTGTTGGTGCCGTACATTAAATTAATTGATTTTCATTGGTCGAAACTTCCTTGCATTCCACAAATAAAGCTCAGGTGGTCGTGGGCTTTTCACGTGTTGTTGAACTGGGTGTGCTAGACTTTTGTTGAATATGTATGCATAAACATTCTTTTGGGGTGTGTGTGTGTGAGTGTGTCTGTGTGTGTGTGTGTGTTTCTGGTCCTAATCCTTCTTTAAATGTTTGGTAGAATCCTCCACTGAAGCCATCTGGTCTTGGGGCTTTCTCTGTTGGGAGGTTGATGAGGACTGATTAAGTCTCCTTACGAGTTATCGAGATCTGCTGAGATTTTTTATTTCTTTAAGAGTCAGTCTTGGCAGCATGTATGTTTCTCGGAATTTATCCATTTCTCTAAAATATCAAATTTGCTGGTGTATAGTTGTTCCTGGTCTTGTTTTCATAATCTTTTTATTTCTGTAGTATCAATTGTAATGCCTCTCTGTCACTCTGATTTCAGTTATTTGACGCTTCTCGATTGTTTCTTAGTTAAACTGCTTAACGGGTTCGTCCATTATGTTGACCTTTTCAGAGACACCAGCTCTTAGTTTCATTGTTTTTTTTCCTCTATTATTTGTCGATTCTCCATTTCCTTTATTTGCGCTCTAATCTTTATTACTTCCTTCCTTCTGCTAACTTTGGGTTTATGTTGTTCTTCCTTTTTCTAGTTCTCGAAACATAAAGACAGGCTGTTGATTTGAGATCTTTCTTCTTTTCCACTGTAAGCATTTACCACAATAAACTTGCCTGTTAACACTGCTTTCCCTGCATCTCCTTACTTGTGGTATATGGTGTTTTCATTTTCATGTGTCTCAAGATATTTTCTAATATCCTTGTGGTCTGTTCTTTGACCCATTGCTTATTGAAGAGAGTGTGTAATTTCCATCTATGTGTGACTTTTTCAATTCTCCTTCCGTTATTGGTTTCTAGTTTCATTCAGTTGTGATCAGAAAAGATACTTGGTTTGATTTCAAACTTCTGAAAATTGTGAAGATCGTAAATGTCAACAAAAAAGCTAAAGCATAAGACCTCTGGAAGAGAATGGAGGATGAAGCCTTGAGAATCTTGCTGTAGGCGAAGGACTCTTACAGCTATGGCACAGAACGCAATAGCCACACAAAAACAGGTTAAGTGAATTTCATCAAATTTAGAAATCTGGCTTTTCAGCGTTAGCAAAATGAAAAAGCAAACCACTGATTGTGACAGTGTTTGCAAACTACGCTCCCTGACAAAGGAAAAGTCTGCACACAAAAAAGCACTCTTACAATTCCGTATTGACGCCAAATAACAATCAATGTGCAAGCCATGTGAAGGGTTCTTCACATGCACACCCCAAACCATATGCCACCTGTCAAGGGAAGAGGCTGGGCCAAGGTCACTAGTGGAGGCAGCGGCAGAGCTGGGTCAGAGATCTCCGGCAAGTGACTTCCCTTCTCTGAGTCTGTTTCCTCAAGTGTATAAGGAGGATGTACAGTAGTAGCTCAGACTGTCTTTGAGGGTGTCATGAGGCAGTGGGCACTACGCCCTTGGCCCAGGGCCTGACGAGGACAAAAACAAGGAGGAGCAGCAGGATGGATGCCCAGGAAGGAAAGCACCCAACCCGATGTCTCGGGAGGCTGGGAGGGAGGGGGCAGGCCTCGGAAACCTAGCGTGGAACCTGGTATTCGGGGAAGCCATGAGGGGTGGCGATCATGCAAAATGAAGGGATGGGGAGCGGTATGTGCAGGTGGGCGGGAGGGTGGGTGTCAGGAGAGAGTGTCCAGCAGGTGGCTGTGTCACCCCCAGGACACTGGGAGTCCCTGGATGGCAGGGGTGGCCACCAGCAGGGCCCAGTGCACGCACCCTGGCCTCAGGGGGCCCCGGGTTCAAGGCCGTGCTCTGCTGCTTCCTGGCTGTGTAACTTGGGGACAGCGTCTTCCCTCTCGGAGCCTCAGTTGGCTGAGACCATGAAATGGGCTTACCGCCCCTGCCTCTCAGGCTTGCCCGAGAAATGGCAACATAGGCCCAGCCAAGAAATTGTACACGGATAATCAGAACAACTTTATGCATAATGTCAGTAACTGAAAACAAGTGAATTCACGAATGCTCATCCACTGCCAGGTCTGGGGCGGGGGTGATCAGAGAGAGCAGGCCGAGCTGGGAGAAGGCTGTGGGAGCTGTCCGGTGCCACAGCAGGGTCTCAGAAAACACTTGCTGGCATGGACCATGGGGCTCTGTGGTGTGGGGTCTGCAGAACGCCCCAGGATGCGAGCGGAAGAGAAACCTGCCCCGGTCTCCTGTTTGCCATGTGAGTGAGGTGGTGGTCGTCTCCAGGGTGGCCGGTCTGAGCCTCCTGCAGGAGTCCCACTCCAGTCTGCCCCCATTTTCCACCAGGGCGCTCCTGCCACCCTGCTCTCCTCCTCTTTTCCCAGCTGCTTTCAGCACTGCCGCTACAGCGTAGGGGAAGGAGGCCCCTGGCGAGGCCCCACTGCAGCAAGGTGACGTGAAAGGTGCAGCGTCCAGCAAGCCTGGAGGCCTGTGGAGGCGGTGACCTGCCTCTGAGAGCTGCTTCCTGTTCCTTTCCGGTTGAGCTTCCGTATCTCAAGTGCCCT
>NW_016108254.1:68182-90610 GCF_001604975.1 Cebus imitator
GTGTGTGTGTGTGTGTGTGTGTGTGTGTGTGTGTGCGCGCGCCTGGAAAACTTTGGGACTGGATTTTTGTCAGAGTTCCAGAATGTCAGTGTGACCAAGCATGGACTCAAGCACCAGAGAAGCAGAAATCACAGCGCAGCCAACATGGAGACCCAGCCAATCCTGTCTGAAGGACAGCTTCCGGGGGGTGCAACCTATGCAGTGTGATGCTCACGGGGGCTCCCCATGTGGCCCCATGCTCTGCTGTTGCTGTTTTGAAATCCTTCATAGTTTTTGACAAGGAGACCCATGTTTTCATTTTCCACCTGGCCTCCCAAATGAGGCAGCTGGTCTGGGTCAGGATCTGGATCTGGCGGAGATGGGAGCCCCTCCGGGTGAAACAGAGGCCGGGGTGGGGCTAGGGGGAGGCAGGGAGCCTTCCACTACTGTGTCCTCCTTCCTCATCCAGGGCTCTGTCCTCCCAAACCCTGGACAATACCAGGGAACTCCAGAAAGCCCTGGACACTGTCCCTGCCTGCCACTGAGCCCTTCCCAGGAGGCCAAACTGCCTGCCCTTACCGTCTGGCACCTGAAGCGTGTGCAGCCCTACCTCAGAGCCTCGCAGACATCACCCAACCCTTGAACACTCCAGGACCTAGGTAGGCCTGGTGTCGTCCTCACCGGGAGAGCCCTGCTTCTGGGGGAGAAGGGCTGCGAAGCCCCAAACAGGCCGCCTTCCGTCACAGGTGACGGACTGTGCCCGCCTGCGCCGTGGGTTGTTTTCATGACATCCTGCTCCCTCGGCAATCACGGCCCCTCCTCCTACCCACTGGAGGGCTGCCAACATCACTGCGAGGCCCACCTCATTGTCCTTCAGGCTCTGTACCGAGGATGGGGTCCTGCACTGTGTGGGTGATGAGCCCAGGGTTCCGGAACATCGTCTCCGAGGAGGGGGTGTGGGAGGTGGGTCCTGGCGAGAGCCTTGGACCCTGTCCCCGGCAGGAGGGGCAGTGGCACCCGCACCAAGCTGTCGTCTTCCACTCCACCCCTGCTCTGGCCTCCCTTTTGCCCTGCCCCTGGGGCTGCCGGTCAAGGCTTGTAGAAAAATAACATAGCCACGAGCGCTGGGGCCTCTGCAAACTCCTGGTCGCGCACTCAGGTGCAACCAAGCCCCGCGCCTCCCAGCATCCCACCTGTCCCTGTTGGCCTTTTTGGCAGAGGTCGGGCCCACCTACCACAGAGAGCCCGAGGAAGTGGCCTTGCTACGAGCCCAAGCACGGCCAGGTATAGTAATGGGGGGCGGGTAAAGGAAGAGACGTCCAAATTAATTTTGCAACTTTAATGTAACACTGATACCCAAAACATGAAAGCACAAGGAAAAGCACACAACGAAAGCAGGAAAAGCAGGAGAGCTGCATCTTGCACGCCACTTCCGATGGACAGGAAGCAGCTGCCTAGCGTGCTGTGTCCAGAGGGAATCTGAGAGGAGGCGCTCTGGCCTGGCCAGTAAGATTGCTGCAGTTCGTCAGCGGTGCCTATAAAAGCACAAGAAACCAAAGTGACAACATCCACGGACACACTCGCGAACCGGGGAGGGGTGTACGTGACAAAATAAGTGTCGGTCCACGCTGTCGCCGTTGACCCCACCCCCCACCCCGGCCCTCCCTCTGACATCTCACCCCCCTCCGCGGCCCTCCTGCAGAGTCCCGTTTCTCTACTGAAACTCTTACTGGATCCAGGAGAAAAAGCTGGCGCCAGCTCTGGCGGCATTTCTGGTGCGGATGGTGGAGCTGGTGCTAGGGCCATCTAGGACGCTGGTGCTGGCCCCTCCGTTGGTGCCACTGCTGACACCAGCTCTCCACGTGGCCCTCCTGTTGGCACGGTTGCTGTTCAGAATGTACTGATGGTATCTGGCCCAGAAAGCAAAGGGGATCCTGGCCCAGGCGTCGCCAAAATCTCCGTCCTCGTCCCAGGTCAGGAGCTCGACCTGTATGTCATCCCAGCTCCACCGTCCAATCAGAGCCTCATCCCCGATATTCATCTGGGCCCTCATCTGGGCCCTGGCATGTTCCTCGGCCATATCCACATCCATCTTCTTGAAAGCATCATCCACAGCCTCCAAGAAACGAGCCTTCCACTCCCGGGGGTCTCGGTTCTGATTCTGAGGAGGAAAAGGGCAAGTGTAGACACGGAGCTACCTCACACGGGCTGAGAGCCCTCGGCCCACCTCACCCCCTCCTTGTGCTTTGCCTAATGCCAGCAAAAACCAAGACCACAGGGATCGGGGGCCCCTACTATCCTGTGCCAGACCTGGGATTCTGCCCCATGTGTGACCTTGTGTAGGGTGCTCAGGTCCTCTGTGAGTGTCGGGACCCTCAGTGGAATACAGGATAACGGGAAGGAGGCCTCAACCCAGAAACCAGCAAGATGTGGGGAACACCACCCCCAGTGCCGGGCACCGGACAGAGGCCCTCCCTTACCTGGGCGATGAATCTCAGGACCCTCATCTTGCTGGTCTCATGGCGGGCGCGCAGGCCCCACAGGAATTCATACTCAGGCGGGTTGCTGTTGGGGATCTTCTTGTATTCCAGGTACCTTGGCGTGAGAGGGAAGGAAACTTGGCTTCCAGCCAAGCAGACCTGGCGCTGAATGGATGGGTCCCAGGGGGCCCCTCCTCAACCTGAAGCCACAGCTCTGCTCCTGGAAGAGGACTGCCCCGCCCCTCCAGTCCTTCTCTAATCCGCAAACCCACTCGCAGGACTTCTTCCTGCAACAGTGAGGCCTTCAAAACCTTTTGCCATTGGTCCTCCCCAGAGGCCACGTGGAGGTGCAGGGGGGACACATGTAGGGCCTTTATCTGTAGCGAGGCCACAATTTTATGCCCCTCATCACTACGAGCCCTGATTTCTGTTGGGTGTGTGTAATCAGAGGAGCCATTCTTCAGGCCCCCTGCTCTGTGCACACCCCGCCTCGTGGGTCTTGGCCATACCCTGGCGGATCCCTGGAGAGGCCCACCAGAGGAAACGACCAGAACGGGAGAAAGAGCCAGCCAGGAGAAGCGTGGCCCAGACATCCTCCTGAATTCCTGACCCTTTGTGGGTGTGCATGTGTGCCTGTGCGTTGGCAAGTCCTCCAGGGACGGGGATAGGGTGGGCCCTGGCCTGAAAATCAGGAGATTCTGGGCTGAGGCCTTGACCAGCTGTGAGCCACGCTCAGAGGCGACCCCTTCGTGAGCCCCGGGTTCCTTAGGTGTAAACCGGGGGGAACCGCTGCGTCAGTCTACAGGGCAGGTGCTCAAGGAGATGGTGGCCGTTATCGTACCTCACACCGTGTCCTCCCGTGACGTGCGCTCCCTCTTCCCAACACCGCCCTGGCCTTCGGCTCCCCACACGCTCACATAGCCCTCCCGTCACTCACTCCCAGGCCAGAGGCACCCATCATCCCTCCAGATGAAGATTTGAGATAGGAAACGATGGCTTTCTCAGCCAGGCCAGAACAAAAGGATGCCCGAGTGAGAGATGCAGTTAGCTCAGGCGATACTTACTTCTGCTTCACAAAGTCATCTGTGATGAGCTTCCTCAGATCGCCAAGGAATGGGTGCCTCACCCTGAGGGCAAGGAAAGGAATCCGTGAGCAGAGACGGTAGCAGTGCCCGCCCCACCCCGCACGCCGGCAGGGGCCCTCGCTAGCATGACTAGGAGCTTCCCAGCCCACGGGGCATCGCCGTGGAGTCCTGGGAACGCAGCAGAGGCCAAAGGACGGTTTGTCAGGGATGTGTGCCGCAGGTAGGGACACGATGGAGCCCCTGACTCTGACTGTCTCTCTTAGATGTCATCTGGGGCCACAGAGCAGGGAGGAGGCTGAGCAGCGTCCGGTACCGCTTCCCATCCGCCCCGCCCGGTGAGACCCTTTGCTCTCTACCGAGCCCAGGGCACCCCACTCCCCTGGGCCACACCGACAGCCTATTGCAATCCCGGGACCTCTTTGGCCAGAGGACAGCACCCAGGGGAGGAGCTGGGGAGGCCAATCATACCCAGGGCGCAGTCCCATCTTGCGTAGTGCCTCCCAGAGGACAGCTGCGAGGGGAGAGGAGGTTCGAGAGTTTGGCACCCAAAAGATGAGACTGTGGGTGGCCCCCCAGCTGCAGGTCCAGCCACTCACCCTCACTGGCACGGTTGCCATTCATGAAGATGACGCCCAGAATCACCAAGAGGAGACTCAGCCTGGGAGTGTCCTTGGTTCTAAAGGTGAGGAAAGAGAAATCCTGTTTAGCAGCTATTTGCCTGAGAGACCGTGCCAGGCTCTCCCAGCTAGGCCCTCTCAGGTTTCCCGGCTGGAGGGGAACTCTTCCCAGGACAGGCAGGGTTCACCAGCTGCTGGCAAACCATTCGTACCTCTGCCCGAGACTTAATCGCCTCCTCCATAAAACGCGGGTACTAACACTTCTCTGACAGGGTCCTGCAGGGGACAGGGCGAGGCAGGGAGCCGAAGCTCTGCAAATGGTCAACGTGTGTCCAGAGATGTCTCCAGACCTTTCCTGCCCCTTCCGCATCAGGACCTACACTGAGGAGGAAGCTCTCCCCTAGGCCAGCTCTGCGGGGCCCAGGCCAGACAGGCAGGAGGAAGAGGCGAGCCACTTTCCTCGGAAGCTTTGGGGGCAACGCCCAACAGACAGCGGCTTGGGGAGATGTGAGGCAGCAAGGCCTCACCCCAGGCTACCTTTCCTTTCACCCAGCAGTCACCAGGCAGCCCTCGCTGTGTGTGGGAGGGAGCTATGTGCTGCACTCAAGGACTCAAGCTCTGTCTTCCTGCTTCGCTGGGGGGCGGTTGGGTGGGGGGAGGTTCGGGCAGGGGAGGGGCACCACCGAGGAAGGCTACCACCCGCTTTCCCTTTCTTACTTTCCAAGGAGGCGAGCTGAGGAGTCCCGTGTGCAGACAAGAATATACAGGTGTTCTTCCTTGTCGATCTCCTTCAGGTGGATCCCAAACTTCTACATGGGAGAGAAAGTAGAGTGTGAGATCCAGACTCCATGTGGTGCATCCTGCCTGCCGGCAGGGAGTCGATTCCCGGGTGGAAGTGCTCCTCAGCAGGCAATCCAAAGTCGTGAGCGAGGGCGGAAGAAGACAGCACTCGGAGGACCCTCCCTGTGGGAGCTGACACTGGCAGAGGCGATGAGACCCATGTCGCATGACGGGTGAGACACTCAGAGAGCGTGGGACAGAGAAGCCAAGGGCAGGAGGCACGGGTCAAACTGCCAGTGCCGTGGAAGCTCAGAGTAGGGGAGGTCAGGGTCGGTTCCAGAGACTGGGCCTTGAGGGTCTGCAGGGTCACGCCACCCCACGCCCACTCTTCCTCCACAGAGCTGCTCCCATCCTGCACCCACCTTTTCCAGGGTGTACGTTGCTCGTTCGATGATCTCAGGGAAATGTTCGTCATACTCTCTGATGACATCCTTCAGCATGTCTGCGGGAAGGGGAAGAGTTGGAGAAAGCACCTGGGCTGAGCAGGGATCACAGAGCTGTAGCCCCCTGGTCAGCCCTGCAGAGGGTGGCACGGCCAGGACCCGGTTGTCCTGTGGCGACAGAGGGACCCGCCGCAGCCCGCCAGCAAAGGGGTGCCCACAGACTAGGGGATGGCGAAGGGGGCACAGGCTGCCTACCTGAGCGCTTGATGGGGATCTTCTTGTAGTCCTTAATCATCAGGTATTTCACCAACTTATTTGCCTGGAGAAGGAGGAACACTCGGGGAGGTCAAGGCCTGGGTGACGGCAGAGAATCGGCCCGCAAGGGAGGAGAGGAGGGAGATGGGGGAGGGTGGGCTTCTTACCCTCTCTTGCAGAAGGGTCACGTTGCGGGGGGGCAGGCACAGTACGTGCCTTGAGGGTATCTGGGACCTCGGGGCCACCGGGGGCCGAGGGGCCAACTGAGCCCGCACGGTCAATGAGGGCGGTGATGCTCTCCAGGTGGGCGGGACCGCAGGAGGCTCTCTCTCCTCCTCGCTGCTCTCATACTCATCATCCAGGTGCTTGGACTGTATCATTCGAGAGAGGAGAGACCCAGGGCTACCAGGCTCCCCGTGCCAAAGCGCCCGGCACGCACCTCTCCCGTAGCAGGCTCTTGGAAACGAGAGCAGTACCAGCAGCGGCTGGCATGTGCTGCGTGCTTACTAAGTGCCAGGCACTCAGCCAGCCTCTTCTCCCACCAGTCCTGAGGGTAGGGACTACGTGGAGTGAAAACATGCTCAGCAAACTTGTGTTGGAGAAACAGGGACTAGCTGAGAGGAGAGGGGAGGGGAGGAGAGGGGAGGGGAGGGGAGGGGAGGGAGAGGGCAGGGGAGGGGAGAGAGAGGGAAAAGAGGACAGGAGAGGAAGAAGAGGGAGAGGGAGGAGACGGAAAGGACAGGAGCCGGGGGTGTGGAGGTGGGGCGGGGGGGAATCTCACCTTCTTGGTCCTCTTGCCTCCCATCCTGGCCCAGGGCTCAGCACTGTGCTGAGCAGTGGCAGCAGCTGCACCCTCCGGCTCAGGGATGCTTGTGGCCATCTTGGCCTTGGCAGCAGCTGCTGCCACAACGTTCTGAGGCTCCACCCACCGAGTCTTGGCCAGGGCCTTCCCAGACTTGGTGGTCTTGGGCCGGGTGGCTGCCACCTCCCTGCCAGGTCCCATCTGGGACACCCCAGAGGCAGCCCTGGGGCCCTCTGTGGCAGCCTCTTGGGCTGGGGCAGGTCTCTTGGGGCGTGGGAAGGCCATGCCACTGACACCTGCTGGCTGGGTGAAATCAAAGACATCGTTCGGACCCAGGAAGGCTGTGCTGGGCCGGGTGGCATCCACCTCACTGGCACTCGGAGCCCGAGAGAAAGCACAGGCGCTACTAGGGCCCTCGGTAGCAGCCTCCTGGGCCGGGGAGCCTGTCTGGGACTGTGCAGAGGTTGCCGGGGCCCCGGGGGCAGCCATCTCACTGGTGACTAACATCTGGGAGGTCTGCGGAGAAGCAAGGGGGGGCTCCGGGGTGGGCCCCTGAGACTCGGCGGCGGCGGGGGCGGCGGCGGCGGCGGCGGAATAGGTCGAGGGCTGGGTATCCTCTCCTGAGACCTGCGGCGTGGCCACCCGGTGGCTAGCCATCACCTGATTGAAGGCGCTACGGGCAGCGGCGGCAGCGGCCCGAGCCGCACGGTTGGAGGCGGCGGCACGGGCAACGTTGGCAGCACGGGCGGCCGTCTCATTGGCAAGTGTTTCCGGATCCAGTTGCAATGCCTCCACCAGGGTCTGGGCCAGCACAGGGTTTTCCAATTCCCAGGGCTCATTCTGCAGGGCCAGAGAGAGGGGTGGGGGAAGGCAGGCCACTCGACGGCACACTTGTGTTAGCTTCGCTGTGCTGGCCAGCCTCTTCCCAGCAGCCAGCCCCGGACACCCCAAGGCCTTCCCAAATCCTCTTCTTCCCAGCAGGGGAGGGAAGCCTTGGGGAAGCTGGGCAGCCCTTTCGCACACAACCCTCCTTGCTGCCCCCCTACTCCCTCCTCCATTCACAGTGGAAAGGCCCAGGCGAGCAGGTGGCCTGGAAGGAGTCTCACCGACAAGATGCGAAGGCCTGGACCCAAGCTTCCGAAGGCTCTGAGGATGTGGATGTCAAAGCTGGTGAGGGTGCCATAGCCGCCAAAGGCACCGAATTCTTCATAGTCGTTGCCTTCAACCATCTCTTCCTCCCCGACTTCGTCGCTACCCTCGTCCATGTCCTCAACACTGTAGTTTTCCGATTGCACGCCGAAGCTTCCCTCAGCCATGCTTCGGGTCCCAGGGAGAAGAGAGCTCTGCCTGAGAGGGAGGGTGAAGCAGCTGCAGGGGGAGGGGGCGGGATCCAATGGGAGGCGGCATCTCCCGGGAGGTGAGGGGCGACAATCATCAGGTTACTAGGCAATATTAGGCAGTAAAAGGCGTGGGGGGGGGGGGGGGGGGCGAGGGGGGGGGGGGGGGGGGGGTATCGGGGGAGAAGAGGGAAGAGGATTTGGCTTTCTGATGGGGTAGACTTGGTCAGGGACAGAGCCCAAGGAAAGGGACAGAGGAGGTCGCGGGCGACGCCGCACCGAAAGCGGAGTTTAGGATGCGCAGGCTCCCCATCCCAGTGGCTAGATTTGAATGGGGGGTGTTCTGGAGGGCTGGGGTCCCAAGAGTCCCAAAGGGGATGCACTGGGGGAGAGAGAAACAAAGGGTTTGGATGGAAGGGCCAGAGAAGGGGACCGGGATGAAGGGGGAGCAGATGGGAGCGCTCAGGCATTGCCGGGGACAGCGGCAAGCGGCAAGCTCTGCGAAACAGAATCCCAGGGACCTTTTGGCTAGGTCCGGGCAGGGGGCCTAGGTGGGGCTCAGGCTCGAGCACTAGAGGCGGATGGAGGAGTGGGGCCTCGGACCTAGGTGAGACTCCAGTCGGAGCGCTGGAGATCTCAAACGGGAGGACTGGCACTCCAGGAAGGGGGCAAGCGGTCAGCTCGGTTCGAGTAATCCAGGAGTGGTTGGGGTGGGGGTGGGGCCTCCGGTCCAAGGGAGCTCAGCTCGGAGCACACGGGTCTGCTAAGGGGGTGAGGATCCTGGGCTCTGGTTTCAGTAGGGCTCAGATCGGGGCGCCTGGGTCTGGAGGTGATGGGGGCTCCTGTCTAGACCTTGGCTCTAATGGGGTTCCGGTTCTGAGTGCTTGGGCTTTGTTCAGATCCGGAGGCGGAGGGAGGGCGCAGCGTGCCGGGCTCCACTCGCCCTCTCCCGGTCCTGCCTGGGGCTGGATCCTTACCTTCCCCGGGGCTCCAATGGCGTCGGTCCTCAGCACCAGGAACCCCGCAGCCGCGCCCTCGCCTACTGCTGCCAGCACAGCAGCCCGGACCACCCCGCCCCTTTTCTCCGTGCACCCCCCGCGGCTGGGTAGCCTGCGCATGCGCGGACCCCTCCAGCCCGCCCGCTTTCCCAACAAAAGCCCTTTCCTCCAGGTCCCCAGTGCGCATGCGGTTCCGCGGGTGGGTGGGCGGCGGGGTCGAAGTCGTAGTGGGGGGGCTCTTCCCGCCAGATCCACTTCATCCCTCCTCCTCCTCCTCCTCCTCCTTCCTCCTTCTCCTCCTCTTCCTTCTTCCCCCTTCCTCCTCCTGGACAAAATCTGGCTGCATCCCACAGGCTACAGTGCAGCGGCACAATCCTCCTCCTCCTCCTCCTCCTCCTCCTCCTCCTCCTACCGCGGGCGCGCACACTCATACCCTGCAGTGCAGCTCGACCCACCCAATCATCTCTTCTCAGTCCCCCCACTTTTGCACAAGGCTTCTCCGTCCTGCCCTGCCCTTTCACCCGAACTCCTCCAGCCTGGTCTGGGATCCACTATGCCCCATCTCCTCCGCACGGCCCCTTAGGTCACAATTAGCGAGGTCTCACAATTAATGAGCTGGGTCTCTAACTGCAACAAGTGGCAATCCTCAACCTGCGGGGCGACGAAGTGGACTCGGCCAGAGGATGGCACTTCCCTTTGTGTGCTTCCCCACTAGCCAACTCTGGCCGCAGACGCACTGGGAATATCTGCTTCCTCAGCTACCCTTTATGCAGCTTGTATGTCACAGAGGGATCTGTGCTGGGGCTTGTCTTCCTCTCACGAGCAGCCCTGGGAGGTGGATGTCGGCATCCCCACTTGACAGATCAGGAAGCCGAGGCACAGACACATTGCAGGAACTAGACCACAGAGCCAGGAAACAGAAAATGCAGAATTTGGGCCTGAGTCTTCCAGACTCCAAAGCCCACCTCCTGCTCCTGCTGGCCTGGGGACTGAGGCACTGCCTCCTCCGTGCGAGTGACAGACCTTCCCCACCCCAACGTCTGTCCCAAAGAAGCAAGGTCTGTGCTGTAGGAGGCCTAAGCTCATGCTCTGCCTTCAGGACACAGGCAGGCAGAGGCCGCCCACCCGGCCTCTGTGGCTCTATGTGGTTCCATCTAGGTATGAGAATCGCTCCGCCTGGTCCACTCTCTGCTCAGATTGCCAGGCCTCTTCCATCTCAGTGACACAATCAATCACGCTGCCGCTGAGACTCCCCTGGTGTCCGCTAGGACAATCAGGCACCTGTGTGCCTGAGCTAATGAATCCGCAATCGACGAGCCCAGCTCAGACTTCACTTTTGAGGTCCAAGTGCATAGCACTTTCGCCCGCCTAAGTGCCATCTCCAGTTGGATGTCTTTTGAGGCAGAAAATGCTGTGGTCTCATCTCCAGTCGAACCTGGATTGTTGGTAAAATTCGTAGTAGAGTTTTATACTTGTTTTTACATCTGCCTCACCGGGACCCCTGTGTGCAAATGGAAGCTACTGCTAGGACGGCAGGCAGCTCGTACTCTCCGCTGACCGGTATCCATTCTGCCCGGCTCTGTGGCTTCCTCCAGCTGTTGTATATCAGTCTCTCCTGTCAGCGGCCTGTGTCTCTTTACCCCTTCCCCTGTAACATGTCCTCTGTGGGAGAGGAACGCACCCTGCAGACGAAAGCCTTCAGAAAGTGTTACGTGCTAGTCACTCCAAAAATCTACAGCCCCAGTCTGAACTTCACTTTTGAGGTCCGAGTTCATACATTCACCCACTTACGCGGCATGTCCACTTGGATGTCTCAAGGGCTCTTCATGGTTAGCCTGTCCCAAACTGGTCACTTGGTATACTCACGCCTCCCACACACTCAGCCCCATCGTTCCGGTTCCCCCCGCCCCACCCATCTTCCCAATCTCAGTAAATGGCACCATTATCCACACAACCACTCACTCCAGAAACTGGGAGTCATCGATCGCCGCTCCCCCTTTCTCATACACTGCATCCAGACGGGCAACCTCTGAAGGGTCTCCAGAGCTGCCTCTCCGTGCAAATTCTGGTGGGATGGACCTCTCGAGCTCTCAACTCTGTCTCCTTCACTCAGACTGTCCACCCGGCTCTGCTGTGTTCAGCTCCCCTGTGCTGCAGCCTGCAAACTCTATCCGGACAGGAAGTTGGTGGGATTGGGCGACCAGAGGGCTCACCTGGTCAGGTTCCCTTTCTCCCAGGGATCACTGTGGTCAGGTTCCCTTTCTCTCAGGGGTCACTGTGGTCAGGTTCCCTTTCTCTCAGGGATCACTGATGTTAAGCCTTATAATCTGTTGGTCTATACACATTTAGATGAGATGGGAAATCTGGTTCTCGTTAATCCGTCATGGCTGGAAATACAAGTATCCAGCAGATTTCTTAATTTTCTTTTCACTGAGCCCTGTGCTTTCACGATGCATCCGCGTTGCCACGCATCATCTAAGGTATACCCAAGGTGCTACGCACAGAGAAGGCGTCGTGCGCATCCATGACATTTGACCCATCTGCTCTCCCAGAGATTTATCCTTTCTCCTAAGTGATTATTATGACCACAATCGCTAGCCACGACTGCTCCGCGTCTGGCAGCGCAAACGTTGCCCAGCTGGGCGTACGACAGTGCGGACCAGCTTCTGGCAGCACTACCATCTCCGCGTGCACCATTTCAACTGTACATGTAGCCTACTCAACTTACGACCAAATCGTGTTACGACCGGTCTGCCGGTCCCAATCGTGGTCGTAAGTCGAGCACTAGCTGTAGTAGGTGTTTAGACATACAGAAGTCGAAAGAATTTATCATCAAGAGACTTGCACTGTAACATTTTTTAAAACTTTTTATTTTATGTTTGGGAGTACACATTAGGGTTTGTTACATAACTAAACGCGTGTCACCGGGGTTTGTTGCACATATTATTACATCACCCAGGTATTGAGCTCAGTACCCAATAGTTATCTCTTTTCTGCTCCTCTCCCTCGTCCCACCACACCCCCCCCCCCCACTTAAGTACAACCCAGGGCCTGTTGTTTCCCTCTTTGTGTTCACAATTCTTACCATTTAGCTCCCAATTATGAGTGAGAACGTGTGGGATTTGCTTTTCTTTTCCTGCGTCAGTTTGCTGAGCTGGTAGCCTCTAGCTCCATGCACGTTCCCACAAAAGACATAGCCTTGTTCTTTTTCATGGCTGCATAATATTCCACGGTGTATATGTGCCACACTTGCCTTATCCAGTCTGTCATTGATAGGCATTTAGGTGGATTCCATGTTTTTGCTTTTGTGAACAGTGCTACTGTGAATAGTCAGGTGCATGTGTCTTTATGGTAGAATGCTTTATATTCTTCTGGCTATATGCCCAGTAATGGGATTGCTGGGTCAAATGGTAGTTCTGCTTTTAGCTCTTTGAGGAATTGCCATACTGCTTTCCACAATGGCTGAACTAATTTACACTCCCACCAACAGTGTATAAGGGTTTCCTTTTTTCAGTAACCTCAACAGCATCTGTTATTGTTATTATTTTTTGAGTTTTTGATAATAGCCACTCTGACTGTTGTCAGATGGTATCTCATTGTGGTTTTGATTTGCATTTCTCTAATGATCAGTGATACTGCCCTTTTTTTCATATACTTCTTGGCTACATGTATGTCTTCTTTCGAGAAGTCTCTGTTCATGTCATTTGCCCCCTTTTTAATGGCATTGTTTGTTTTTCTCCTGTAAATTTGTTTAGGCTTTTTACAGAGGCTGGGTATTAGACCTCTGTCAGATGAATAGTTTGCCAAGTCTTTCTCCCACTCTGCAGGTTGTCCGTTTACTGTGCTGTTGGTCTATGCGCCTGGTTTTGTACCAGTACCAGTACCATGCTGTTTTAGTCACTGTAGCCTTGTAGTGTAGCTCCTTTTGCTTAGGATTCCCTTGGCTATCCAGGCTCCTTTTCGCGTTCCATACACATTTTTCAATATTTGTTTCTAGTTCTGTGAAGAATGTTCTCGGTGGTTTGATGGGAATAGTATTGAGTCTATAAATTGCCGTGGGCTGTACAGCCATTTTAATGCTATTGATTCTTCCTGTCCATGAGCATGGGATGTTTTTCCATATGTTTGTGTCTGTCCTGATTTCTTTAAGCAGTGTTTTGTAATTCTCATTGTAGAGATCTTTCACCTCCCTGGCTAGCTGTATGCCTAGGTAATTTATTTTTGTGTGTGGCAATTGGGAATGGGATTGCCTTTGTGATGTTGATCTCAGTGTGGTTGTTGGTGGTTTCTAGGGATGCTAGTGATTTTTGTACATTGACTTTGTATCCTACGACTTCACCCAAGTTGTTTATCAGCTGAAGGAGTTTATCAAGTTGTTTATCAGCTGGGCCGAGACTATGGGGTTCTCTAGATATAGAATCATGTCGCCTGCAAACAGAGGTAGTTTGGCTTCCCCCCTTCCTATTTGGATGCACTTCATTTATTTCTCCTGCCCGGTCGCCCTGACCAGAACTTCCAGTACTACGTGGAGTAGGAGTGGTGAGAGAGGGCAACCTTGTCTTGTGCCAGTTTACAAGGGGAATGCTTCCAGTTTTTGCCCATTCAGTATGCTGCTGCCCGTGGGTTTGTCACAGATGGATTTTTATTATTTTAAGGTATGTTCCTTCAATACCTAGTTTATTGGGGGTTTTTAACATGAAGAGACGTTGACTTTTATAAAAAGCCTTTTCTGCATCTATTGAGATAGTCATGTGTTTTTTGGTTTTAGATCTGTTTATATGATGAATCACATTTATTGATTTACACATGTTGAACAAAACTTGCATCTGGGGATGGAGCCTACTTGATCGTGGTGGATTAGCTTTTTCATGTGCGGCTAGGTTTGGTTTGCCAGTATTTTGTTGGGGATTTTTCCATCGACGTTCATCAAGGATATTGGCCTGAAGTTTTTAATTTTTTGTTGTTGTCGTTGTGTCTCTGCCAGGATTTGGTATCAAGATGATACTGGCCTCATAGAATGAGCTGGGGAGAACTCCCTTCTCCTCAATTTTTGGGAATAGTTTCGGTAGGAATGGCACCAGCTCTTCTTTGTACATCTGGTAGAATTCAGCTGTGAATTCCTTAGGTCCTGGTTTTCTTTCTTTCTTTTTTTTTTTTTTTCCTGATTCAATTTCAGAGCTCATTATTGGTGTGTTCAGGGAACCAGTTTCTTCCTGGCTCAGCCTTGGGAGCATGTATGTATCCAGGAATTTATTGATTTCTTGCAGGTTTTCTAGTTTGTGTCTACAGAGTTGTTTACAGTAGTCTCTGGGGTTTTTCGGTGTTTCTCTGGGGTTGGTGGCGGTGTCCACTGTGTCATTTCTGAGTGTGTTTATTTGGATCGTCTCTCTTTGTTTCTTTATTAGTCTAGCTAGAGGTCTATCAGTCTCATTTTTTCTTTCAAATAACAACACCTGGTTTCACTGATCTTTTCTATGACTTTTTGCATCCTAATTTCATTCAGTCAAGTTCTGATTTTGGTTATTTCTTGTTTTCTGCTAGCTTTGGGGTTGGCTTGTTTTTGCTTTTTCTAGTTCCTCTAGTATGATGTTAGATTGTTAATTTGAGATCTTTCTAACTTTTTGACGTGGGCATTTTGTAGTAAAATCTTTTCTCTTAACATAGTGTTTGCTGTCTCCCAGAGACTCCAGTATGTGGTGGCTTTGTTTTCGTTAATTTCAAAAACTTTCTTGATTTCTTCCTTAATTTCATTGTTTACCCAAAAGTCATTCAGGAGCGGGTGATTTAATTTTCTTGTTATTATTTGGTTTTCAATGATTTCTTAGTATTAATTTCTGTTTTTATTGTATTGTGGTCTGCGAGGGTGGTTGGTAATTTTTCAGGTTTTGAAATTTTGCTGAAAATTGATTTACGGCCAATTAATTGTGTTGGTCAGTTTTACAGTATGTTTCATGTGCAGGCAAGAAGAATGTAGATGCTGTTGTTTTGGGGTGTAGAGTTCTGTAGAATAGTATGTTCGGTCAGTTTGGTCAAGTATTGAGTTCAGGTCCGGGATCACTTTGATAGTTTTCTGCCCAATGATCTAATACTGTCAGAGGGGTGTTGAAGTCTCCCACTATTATTGCGTGGTTATCTAAGTCCCTCTGTAGGTCTCTAAGAATTTGTTTTATGAATCTGAGTGCTCCCGTTGTTGGGCACCAGTGCTTCTATTGTTGGGTGCCTGTATATTTAGGATAGCTAAGTCTTCTTGTTGAATTGAACCCTTTATCCTTATGCAATGCCCTTTTTAGGGAAATCACAACTTTCTTAATCTTCTTGGCTTTGGCAAAGATTTTTGAAATGAAACACCCAAACCACAAACTGAAAAGGAAAAAAAAGTTAATAAATCTGATTTCACCAAAATTACATTTTTTTGGTCTTTAAAAGCATTCTTTTGAAATTGAAAGAGAAATTCACAGTCTGCGACAAAATATTTAGAAATCATATATATGCAACACAGGACACTTGTAGACAATAAAGAAGTCTTACAACTCAATTATAAGAAGGCAAATACTCAACCCCACAAATGGACAGAAGGCAACAACAGACTTCCTCACCAAAGAAGATCTACAGTTGGCTAATAACCACCACACAAACAGATACCATCATCTATCATTCTGGAAACGCAAACTAAAACAAAATTTAAATACTGTTGTAGATACACGTGCATGACTGAAATTAAAATAACAATTATACCCAGTGCTAGCAATGATGTAGAGCTTCTGAACGATGAAAACATTTCCGAACAGGGTTTGGTAGTCTCTTACCCAGTTAAATATACACCTCCCATACACCAGCCATTCCACTCCCAGACATACACAGGAGAAAAGAAAATATATTTTCATAGGATTACCTGTTTGTGAATATTCCTAGCAAGTTTATTTGTAATAGCCAAAAGCCTGAAGACAATCCAAGTGTCCATCAACAGGCAGATGAATTATGAAATTGTGGTATGTCCACACAATGGAATACTACAGCACATTAAAAAGAAATGAATTGTTGATGCTTATGACAACATAAATGCATCTGAAATTATGCTGTCTGAAAGAAGCCAAACCAACAACAACAAAAAAAAAGGGTACAGAGAGTGAGATTACCTTTATTAAAGTTCTGGAATTTCAAAGGAGCCCGGGGATACATAGTCAATTATCTTGACTATGATGATTGCCTCACAGGTATGATACCAAAACTTGTTAGATCATGTATGTTAAATATATTCAGTTTAACATTTGTCAATTATAATTAATAAGGCTGTGAACAAGCTGGGAGTGGTGGATCACGCCTGTACTTCCCCAGTACCTTGCGGCCAAAGCAGGAAGATCACATGAGGCCAGGAACCTCACCAACATAGCGTGATCCAGTTACTACAACTTAGCCAGGTGTGGGGGGCATGTGCCTGTAATGCGAGCTATTTGGGAGACTGAGGCAGGGTTATCACTTCAGCCCAGGAGTTCCAGGCTGCAGTGAGCTAAGACAATGTCAATGCACTGCAGGTTGGGTGACAGAGCGATACCCTGTCTCAAAAAAAAAAAATATATATATATAGACACAGTATGCGGTATCCATAGCTATCTATGTATCACATTACATGACATATATAATGACATATCTAAAAATAGTTTTATGTAAAGCAAGAACACATGTCACACAGTACACATTTTTCATCACATAAGAAAAATGAGAAATAATAAACATACTAGAATGGTACATTTAGATGAGCAGGGCAGAGTGGGAGTAGAGAATGCAAACAAAAAGGATCAAATAAATGAGTGGCAACAAGAGAGGGACCTTGCCTAAGAGAATGGCAATAACAGTGATATATGCTGAAAACGATTTTCTCAACCCTCTGACCCTGGCGTATCCCCCACCTCCTTGCTTGAACTATTCTGATCTTGTCTTAGGCCCCTGTTGAAGCCACGCTTATTACTCTTAGGGACTGATTTTATTTTGCATCTTTGTTCGTAAGATATATTGGCCTAAAGTTTTTTGTTGTTGTGTCTTTGCCAGATTTTGGTATCAGAATAATGCTGAGCTCATAGAATGAGTTATGGAGGAGTCCCTCCTACTCGATTTTTTGGAGTAGTTTCAGAAAGATTGGTACTATCTCCTCTTCATAAGACTGATAGAACTCAGCTGTGAATCCATCTGGTCCAAGGCTTTTTCTTGTTAGTAGGCTTTTTATTACTTACTAAATTTCAGAACTGATTATTGGCCTTTTCAGGGTTTCAGTTTCTTTCTCATTCAACCTTGAAACATTGTATATTTCTTGGAATTCATTTGTTTCTTGTCACTTTTCTAGTTTGTGTGCATAGAAGTATTCATAATAATCTCTGAGGGCTTTTGTATTTGGTGGGGTTGGTGGTAATGTCCACTGAGTCATTTCTGAGTATGTTTATTTGGATCTTCTCTCCTTTTTTCTTTATTAGTCTAGCTAGTGATCCATCAATCTTATTTTTTTCAAAGAACAAACTTTTGCTTTTGTTGATCTTTTATGTTTTTTTTCCTGTCCCCATTTTATTCAGTTAAGATCAGATTTTGGTTATTTCTTATTTTCTGCTAGCTTTGGTGTTGGCTTGCTCTTGTTTTTCTAGTTCCTCTAGGTGTGATATAAGATTGTTAATTTGAGATCTTTCCAACTTATTGATGTGGGCATTTAGCACTAAAAAGTTCCCTCTTAACCCTGCTTTAGCTGTGTTCCAGAGTTTCTGGTGTGTTGTAGCTTTGTTTTCATTCATTTGAAAGAATGTCTTGACTTCTAGCCTTGTTTATCAAAAGTCATTTTAGAGCAGATTTTGATATGAGATTGTTAATTTGAGATCTTTCCAACTTATAGATATGGAGGTTTAGCACTAAAAAGATCCCCCTTAACATTGCTTTAGCTGTGTTCCAGAATTTCTGGTATGTTGTAGCTTTGTTTTCATTGATTTCAAAGAATTTCTTGATTTCTGCCCTTGTTTGTCAAAAGTCATTTGGGAGCAAATTGTTTAATTTCCACGTTATTACATGGTTTTGAGAGATTTTCTTAGTATTGATTTCTATTTGTATTGTGCTGTGGTGTGAGCATGTGGTTGCAATAATTTCAGTTTTTTTGAATTTTTTGAGAATTGCTTTATGGCCAAGCATGTGGTCAATTTTAGAGTATGTGGCATGTTGGCATGTTCAGATAAGAAGAATGTATATTCTGTTGCTATTAGATGGAGTCTGTAGATGTATATTAGGTCCATTTGATCAAGTGTTGAATTTAGGTCCCAAATATCTTTGTTAGTTTTCTGCCTTGATGATCTGTATAATGATGTCAGTGGGGTGTTGAGGTCTCCCACTATTATATTATTGTGTGGTTATTCCAGTGTCTTCATAACTCTTTAATAACTTGTTTTATGAATCTGAGTGCTCCAGTGTTGGGTATATATATATTTAGGATACTTAATTAAATCCCCTTGTTGAATGAAACCATTTACCATTATGTCATGTCCTTTTTTCTTTAATTATTGTTGGCTTAAAGTCTGTTTTCTCTGAAATAAGAAAGGAAACCTCTGCTATTTTTATTTTCCATTTTCTTTATTGTTATTATTATACTTTAAGTTCTGGGGTACATGTGCAGAATGTGCAGGTTTGTTATATAGGTATACTTGTGCCATGGTGGTTTGCTGCATCCATCACCCCTTCTTTTCCATTTTCTTAATAGATCCTTCTCTATCCCTTTACTTTGAGCCTATGGGTGTCACTGCATGTGAAATGGGTCTCTTGAAGATACCATACAGTTTGGTCTGGCATCTTTATCCAATTTGCTACTCTGTGCCTTTTAAGTGATGTTTAACCCATTTACATTCAAGGTTAATATTGACCTGTGCTGATTTTATCCTGTTAATTGTGTTGTTAGCTGGATGTTCTGTAGATTTTGTGAACCTAAAGTATCTGAGAGAGGTTTCAGTCAGTATAGAAAGTTTATTTTGCCAAGGTTAAGGATGCAATCATGACACAGCCTCAGGAGGTCCTGATGACATGTGCCCAAGGTGATTGGGGCACAGCTTGCTTGTATACACTTTAGGGGGACATAATACATCAATTTATATATCTAAGATTTACATTGGTTCAATCAAGAAGGGTGAGACAACTCAAAGCAGAGGTGGGAGCGGGAGGGGGCAGTATTCCAGGTCAGAGGTAGATTTAAACATATTCTGATTGGCAATTGGCTGAAAGAGTTATTATCAGTAGAAAGGACTATCTGGGTTAAGATAAGGTGTTGTTGAGACCAAAGTTTTATCATTCAGATGAAGTCTTCAGGTAGCAGGCTTCAGAGAAAATAGATTGCAAATGTTTCTTATCAGACTTAAGGTTTGTGTTGATGTTAATGCTGGAGGGGTATAATGAGGCATGTCCAATGCTCTCTTTCTGTCATGACCTGAACCAGTCTTTCAGATTAAATTTTAGAGTGCCCTGGCTAAGAAGGGAGTCCATTCAGATGGTTGCAGGTTAGGGAGGTGGAGGAGGGGCTTCAAATTTTATTTTTGATTTACAACTTGATTGTGTCATTTTTTTAATGTCATGGTTTATGTACTTAAACATGTTTATATGTTTATGTGTTGGCTGGTAACAGTCTTTTGTTTCCATATTTAGCACTCCCTTAAAGGACCTCTTGTGAGGCAGGTCTGGTGGTAATGAATTCCCTTTGCATTTGCTTGTCTGAAAAGGATTTTATTTCTCCTTCACTTATGAAGCTTAGTTTGGCTGGATATGAAATTCTTGATTAGAACTACTTTTCTTTAAAAATTCTGAATATAGGCCCCCAAGCTCTCCTGGCTTGTAGAGTTTCTACTGAAAGGTCTGCTGTTAGTCTGACAGGGTTCCCTTTGTAGATGACCTGCCCCTTCTTTCTAGCTGCCTTTAAGATTTTTTCTTTCATGGTCATCTTGGAGAATCTGATGATTATGCGTCTTGGGGATGGTCACCTTGTATAGTATCTTCCAGGGTTTCTCTAAATTTGAATGTTGACCTCTCTAATGAGATTGAGGAAATTTTCACGGATAAACATAGAAAACATCCTCAGATATGTTTTCTAAGCTGCTTGTTCTCTCTCCCTTTTTTTTCAGGGACACCAATAAGTCATAGGTTTGGTCTCTTTACATAATCTCATATTTGTCAGAGGTTTAGCTCATTCTTTTAAATTCTTTTTGCTTTTTTGTCTAAGTTGATTTGAAGAACTGGTCTTCATGCTCTGAGATTCTTTCTTCAGTTTGGTCTATTTTGCTGTTAATACTTCTGATTGTATTACAAAATTCTTGTAGTGAACGTTTCATCTCTATCAGATAAGTTTGGTTCTTCCTTCAAATGGCTCCTTCATCTTTCAGTTCTTGTATCATTTTATTGGATTCCTTAGATTCCTTGGATTGGGTTTCAATTTTCTTTTGAATGTTGATGATCTCCATTGCCATCAGATTCTGAATTCTATGCCTTTCATTTCTGCTATTTCAGCCTGGATAAGAACTGTGGCTCAGGAGCTAGTATGGTCATTTGGAGGTAAGAAGACAGTTTGGTTTTTTGAGTTGCCAGATTCTTATGTTGGCTCTTTCTCATCTGATGTTCTCTTAATCTTTGAACCATGTATATGCGCTTGTGCTGGCAGTGGCTAGGCAGCAAAGTTCACAAGCTTACACACGCCAGCAAAGTGATGGGGGAGGTTGTGGCCAAGTACATGCTGGCCAAGCCCTGGGGGGAGGCTGTGGGTGGGTGTATGCTGGTAGGGGTCCAACTGCAGAAGCTCTCTAATGGTTAGGTGGGGTCTGCCAGTGAAGGAGTTACGATATTGGACACTGGGAAGCTCTCCAGTTGAACATCTGAGGCTGTGCTTCAACTGGGCATGGCCAGGAATGTACTCTGAGAGAGGCCAGCAGACAGGGGCCTGCTCAGATCTGACTCGACCTATTTCATAAACAAGATAGCCCTGCTCTGTTCATACTTGACAGTCAACAAAGGCCAAAGTCACCCAGAGAAGCATGGTAAACCTTGGAAGATGGGCATCACTGGTTGTGCTCCACTGCAGCCATTCCTATGTCAAACACTCTGGGCTCCATGCAGGATACAGTACCATTCTGGCTAGCTCTCCAAGCAGCTCTCCCTGACATCTCAAATGTCTGTGGAGGTCATGGGATCTCCTGCAGCTAGGCTTCAGAAGGTTTATGGTGAAAGTAGACCATGCCATGCCTGCTTATCACTTCCCAGGAGCTACCTGAGGCCATGAATGTGTCCTGGTGTTTGGCAAACTCATGCAGAGTTCCCAGTTTCCTCTCCCTTTACCCCACAGTCTGCATCCTCCCTCCATCCACACTCAATGCCTTCCTTCAGAAGATCTGCTTGGAATGTGCTGGTCTTCTTGCTGGTCTGATCTCTCAGTGGGGGAAGCTCTTCCTGGCTGTGTCTAGTCAACCATCTTAGCTCTACTACCCAGCCTTCATTTCTGAAACATAGTTGTGCTGGATATAGAATACTTGATTAGCAATTATTTTTCCAGCTCATAAAAGATGTCACTGAATTGTCTTTTTGTTTGCATTTTCCCAATAATAATTCTGCTGTAAATGTTATCATTTCTCTTTTGTGGGTAATGTGTCTGTTTTTTTCCTATGGCTATCTTCAAGATTTTCTCTTTTCCTTTGGTTTTCAGAATTTTGAATAGTATATGCCTAGGGGTGTGTGTGTGTGTGTATGTGTGTGTGTGCGTGTGTGTGTGTGTGTGTGTGTGTGTGTGTGTGTGTGCCTGTGTTGGCATTTATCCTGCTCGATGCTCTCTGACTTCTTGGATTTGTGGCTTGGTGTCTGCCACTGATTTTAGATAACTCTCGGCCATTATTTCTTCAAATATATTCTAATCCACTCTCTATTTCTTCTATTTATGGAATTGCACATATAATAAATTGTTTGATATTATCCTATAGCTCTTGGATGCTCTATTCGGTTTTTTTCACTATTTTTTATTTGGTATTTGAAAATAGATAATTTTACTGACCTATTTTGAAGCTCACTGGTTCTTTCATAGCTCTTTGAAGTGTGCTGTTGATACTGTTGAAGGCGTTATTCATTTCTTTTTTTTTTAAGGTGATTTTATTTATTGCATTTTAGGTTTTGGGGTACATGTGAAGAACATGCAAGATTGTTGCATAGGTACACATATGGCAGTGTCATTTGCTGCCTTCCTCCCCTTCATCTATATCCGGCATTTCTCCCCATTGCTATCTCTCCTCAATTCCCCACCCCTCACTGTCCCTCTCCTATTTCCCCCCTACAGAACCCAGTGTGTGACCCTCCCCTCCCTGTGTCCATGTGTTTTCATTATTCAACACCCACCTATGAGTGAGAACATGCGGTGTTTGATATTCTGCTCTTCTGTCAGTTTGCTGAGAATGATGGTTTCCAGGTTCATCCATGTCCCTACAAAGGACACGAACTCATTGTTTTTGATGGCTACATAATATTCCATGGTGTATGTGCCACATTTTCCCCGTCCAGTCTATCGTCGATGGGCATTTGGGTTGGTTCCAGGTCTTTGCTATTGTAAACAGTGCTGCAATGAACATTCGTGTGCATGTGTCCTTATAGTAGAACGATTTATAACCCTTTGG
>NW_016108254.1:92949-100550 GCF_001604975.1 Cebus imitator
AGCTCTTCTTGTTGCATTGATCCTTTTACCATTATGTAATGTCCTTCTTTGTCTCTTTTGATCTTTGTTGCTTTAAAGTCTACTTTATCAGAGACGAGAATCGCAACTCCTGCTTTTTTTTGCTCTCCATTTGCTTGGTAAATCTTCTTCCATCCCTTTATTTTGAGCCTTTGTGTATCCTTGCATGTGAGATGGGTTTCCTGGATAAGCACATCAATGGGTTTTGGTTTTTATCCAATTTGTCAGTCTGTGTCTTTTGATTGGGGCATTTAGTCCATTTACATTTAGGGTTAATATTGTTATATGTGAATTTGATATTGCCATTTTGAGCTAGCTGGCTATTTTGCCCGTTAATTGATGCAGTTTCTTAGTTGTGTTGATGCTCTTTACCATTTGGTATGTTTTTCGAGTGGCTGGTACTGGTTGTTCCTTTCTATGCTTAGTGCGTCTTTCAGGAGCTCTTGTAAAGCAGGCCTGGTGGTGATCAAATCTCTGAGTACTTGCTTGTTCGCCAAGGATTTTATTTTTCCTTCACTTATGAAGCTTAGTTTGGCTGGATATGAAATTCTGGGTTGAAAGTTCTTTTCTTTAAGGATGTTGAATATTAGCTCCCACTCTTTTCTGGCTTGTACGGTTTCTGCTGAGAGATCTGTTGTGAGTCTGATGGGCTTCCCTTTGTGGGTAACCCGACCTTTCTCTCTGGCTGCCCTTAGCATTTTCTCCTTCATTTCAACCCTGGTGAATCTGACAATTATGTGCCTTGGGGTTGCTCTTCCTGAGGAATATCTTTGTGGTGTTCTCTGTATTTCCTGGACTTGAATATTGGCCTGCCTTGCTAGGTTGGCGAAGTTTTCCTGAATAATATCCTGAAGAATATTTTCCAGCTTGGATTGATTCTCTTCATCACATTCAGGTACACCTATCAAACATAGATTAGGTCTTTTCACATCATCCCATATTTCTTGGAGATTTTGCTCATTCCTTTTTACCCTTTTTTCTCTAATCTTGCCTTGTTTTATTTCATTGAGTTGATCTTCGACCTCTGATATCCTTTCTTCTGCTTGGTCAATTCGGCTGCTGAAATTTGTGTATGCTTTGTGAAGTTCTCGTGCTGTGTTTTTCAGCTCCATCAACTCACTTATAATCCTCTCTAAGTTGTCTATTCTTGTTAGCATTTCGTCAAATCTTTTTTCAAGGTTCTTAGTTTCTTTGCATTGGGTTAGAACATGTTCTTTTAGCTCATTTCTATTTATTCATTTTTATTACAGTATTTTTTATTTGTAATATTTCTTTTTTATTTTTTATCATTTGCCTCTGTCTGCTTGAATTGCTTATCTGATCTTTCATGTTGCCTACCTTTTCCCATGAAACCTTTAACAGGTTATTTATAGTTGTTTTAAATTCCTTTTGCGCTATTTCCAACATCTGCATCACATCTGAGCTTGGTTTTATGATTGCTTTGTCTCTCTTCAGGGTTCATTTCTGTTGCCTCACTTTATGCTGTGTAATGTTTGTTGCAATCTGCACATGTTGTATGGGTTAGTAGATACTGAAATAAATATTTTTATGCTCATATATAGTCAGGCTTTCCCTCCTCTAGGCCTTTACTGTGTAAGTTTGTTTTAATGTAGTCAAGAATTAGACTACAACTTAACTTTGTTGTTGTGATGCTTACCAGAGTTAAAGATTATTATTGCTTTGGTTACCACAGTTTATGTTGTTGCTGCTGTTGGTACCAGAGCTATTCCTCTAGTAATATCATTTCGTTCTCATCTCTTGTGCTGCTCTTCAGAATGAATCTGAATTTTGCAGCACTACCAACTGTTTTTCACTAATATTGTTACTCTATACTTGCTAGCTTGGTGTTGGGGTATGGGCAAGTTGAGTGTGTTTGAGCTTCTGATTTATCCCCAGTGTTAGGCAGGCACTATATATCTGTGTCTCAAGGATATGGCCTTCAAAATTGTTCCTGTCTCTCCTTTAGATGTAATGGTGGGCTTAATAAGTATTCCTTTCCCTCCCCAAGGAATAGAGCCTTGTTCTTTCCCCATTTTCTTACCCTATCTGCAGCAGGCTTCCACAAGTGTTCTCAAATTATTGTCATGATTTCCCCTCTTTCTTACATATTAAACCTTTTTTAAAAAAATTTATTTTGGAGAAATGGAGAGATGAGTCTGGGCAGACTTTTGGTGGTGACTTATGTTTCCCTCCTCAGTTGCAATGAGATTGCATCAGTGCCCTCAGAATACCAGTATTGATGGCTCTTCCCCTGCAGACTAACTTTTTTCTTCTCTAATGTAGTTGAAGCAGGTGTGTCTGGGTGGATTTGGCCATGGCTGTTGTTCCCTTCCCCTAGACAACAGCAAGGAGGGAGTTTTCTTCTGATTACTTGCTAATCTTTCTTTTAAGAGCTTAGTTGGATTCCTTGAGAAAAAGCCCAGTAAATCTGTGGGCTTTCTGTTTCTCCAGGGGTTTCACATTCTCAATCTTGTCCATACTGGGCCTTTAGTAATTCCTTGAATTTTCCAGTTAATTCTCCCTACTGTCTTACGTGATAACCTGGTGACACGGTAAGCAGATACTGTGGTACTGGTTCTCTCTATAGGCTTTTATCTCTCTCCAAATTTCGAGTTTGCTTTTTGCTCTGTTTTCTAATGAGTTCAAGATTTGTTAACTTGCAGTCTGTATGGTTTGTTCTTGCTGAAATGATGAGAACAATGCTCTTTCCAGCCTGCTACATCTCTGAGTTAAAAGCAGAAATGAATGAATAAGCCAGTTCTGTATCTGAATTTGGGTGTAACAGACAATGTATTATTCTGACACCTGAATGAATATGAGACAACTGTGTTTATCTAATGCCTAAACAAGATTTTGAGACAACTGAATGAGAAAATATGAGCATCTGATAATGAGCATTTGTTATAATTTCTTTCAGATGATGCACACACCCATTCTGGTGTCATCATTGCCCATCTACTGTCACAAATTCATTCAGACATCACTAGTGACTTCAATTATTCTTATGATGCACACATATTCATCTGGATATTTCCTCCCTTTTTACATACACTCACAGTACAATATGAACTCCTTGTCTCCCTCTCTTAAAGTTGCTAGTCTCCTGTTTGCTAATTTAGTAAATGGTACCAGCACCATCCACTCAAACTATGAACCAATATGGGAATCATCCTTGGATTTTACACACCCTTTCTCAGGAAGAACTTTTCGGCCAACCTTTACTATGTGTCTGAAGTCCATTCTTTCCTTAGAAACCATATTGCCACTGCCTTATTTCAGTCTCCCCTGGACCACTATACCTGCATTCTCACTGACACTCTTCCAATTCATCATCCAACCTGTAACCAAAGTGATCTTTATAAAGCACAAATATGATAACATCACTCCCTTGACTAAATACCATTTAGTAATAACTTCCCATTGTCCCATAGGATAAAGTCCACTTCTTTATTAGCATTGCCTATAAGGTCCTGCTTGGCCTGGCCTCGGCAAATCTTTTCTGGTGTTCAAGTAAATTTCTTCTTATTGATAGGACAGGCATACTAGCCAGTAACTCTGATGTAGTTGCCTTGATTCTCTGTTGTCTAGCAGCAAACTTGGAATACAGCAGTCCCTCAATAAAAAAACTTGATATTATACACACACTAACACATCATTGGCATTGTATTTCAGATAATACTATAGTCATTTAATCATAATATTTACATTAATGTGTCCCAAAATATATCCTCAAATGTGACAGAAACATGATCAGATGCTACAGTTTTTATGTCATACACACACACATTCTCAATCAGAAATTTGTGTTCCTCAGGTGTCATAAATACTGACTCTAAATCTTGCACATCCATCCAGATGTTACATATGCCACATACATCCTTTTAGATCATATGCACTTAGTGGAATGTCTCATTTGAAAGTCACATACAGACTCACTGTCACACTACATACTCAGATGATGCAAACACTCATAGAGAAGTCACAAACACTCAGAAATCACATACACTGTTTCAGAGGTAGCATGTTCACTCAGAGGTAACTAAACACTTATCCAGATGCTGCACTCATCCTGATATTATTTAGATATTGAAGTATTATACATAGACACATTTTCACACCAATGTTTTCCACATTCGTTCATATGCTTATTTTATGCACACTTATTTAGAAGATGGCTAATTTTTAGATGATTAATTTTAGGTGTCAACTTGACTGGATTCAGGGATTTCTAAATGTCTGGTGAAGCATTGCTTCTGAGTGTGTCTGTGAGGGTTTTTCTAGAGGAGATTGACATGTGATTCAATGGGCTGAGAGAAGTCCCACCATCAATGTGAGCAGGCATCATCCAATCGGTTGGAGGCCTGCCTGGGATAAAACAGGTAGGACAAAACTCTCTCTTTCTCTCTCCCTCTCTCTCCCATTTTTGGACCGGGATACCTTTTCTTCTCCTGCCCATCAACATAAGACTGTAGGTTCTTTGTCTTTTGGACTCTGGGACTTATACTAGTGGCCTCTTGAGGGCTTTTAGTCCTTTGGCCTCAGACTTGGTCCTTTGGCCTCAGAAGCTGCACTGTAGGCTTCTGTTTCTGTGGCTTCCAGGTTTATATTGAGCCTCACTACTGGTTTTGAGGAACGGTACTCACTTCTCTGGTTCTCCAGCTTTCAGATTGCCTATCATGGGACTTCCCCATTGCTATGATAATGTGAACCAATTCCCCCTAATAAAATCCCTTTCATGTATTCTGTCATTTCTGTTTATCTGGAGAACCTTGGCTAATACAACATATATTCACTGATGGTGCACTAAAATTCCAATATCAATCTTATTAAGTACCTTGATTAACATATTTTCAAAAATCCACTACCTTGGAAACCATGCACTAAAAAACAACAAAAATAATTAAGAAGTTCTATAACAGAATTCAATAATTTCATCAGTTGTAAAGTGTGTGAAACTCAGATATCAACTGGGATCTCTATACATCTTTAGATACAGATAGAATTATGTGTAACTGCATTCTGAAGCCCCCATGAGAATCACCCATCCTTTCTAAGGTTGTGTGAATTCTGGAGTAGCTTACTTTCCCATGATTACATGAGACTTCTTTGAGTATCTGCTTTCTTTATGCCCCAAAATATCAATCCAGACTTTGAACTCAGTCCTTTCTACAGTTCCCACTGCTACTGTTTGGATGTTTGTCTCCTCCAAATCTCATGTTGAAATTTGAAGTGAGGCCTAATGGGAGGTGTTCGAGTTGTGGGGGCAAATCTTCATGAGTAGATTAATGCTCTTCCTGGGGGTGAAGGGTGAGTAAGTTCCTGCTCTATTAGTTCCTGAAAGAGCCAATTGTTGAAAGAGTCTGTCACTCCCCACTTGCTTTCTCTCTCACCATATAATCTTTGTACACAGTGGCTTCCCTTCCCCTATGAATGGAAGCAGCCTGAGATCCTCACCAGATGCAGATGCTGGCACCATGGTTTTTGTATAGCCATGAGAACAAATGCATAACCATGAGAACCATGAGTCAAATAAACCTCTTTTACTTACAAATTATTAAGCCTCAGATATTGTTTTATAACAACACAAATGGACTAGGACACCCACAAAGAAATTTAAAAGAAATGTAATTTAGTCATAATTTGGAGAACAGCAAACAACTTCAGCAACACAAACAATGTGAGAAGTAGCAACTCTATTAAGGAAAGTTCTACAAATTAACGATACTGAGAATTTTTCTCTCCCCATGTTACTCCATTCATTATTGTAGCCACAGTTTAATACCATGTTAATCATTAGTCTCTTCTTACTCTTCCTTTTTTTTCCATACCTCATCCTTCATGGCTTGTCCCTTAGTATTACAATTTTTTCTCATACTGATTTGTGGAATAGTTCATCTTTCTAAACTTCTCTCCCACATTTATCAACATAGTCTGTCACTGTAAGTTTAAATGTTGCAAAGAGGTCCTTTTATAACCAAAGCTAGAACTGCCATGAAGAAAGATTGAAGGAAGGTGAACAGAGTCTGGTGGACTTATGGGGCATCATCGAGCAAACAAACATATGCATATGGAAGTCCTGGAAAGAGAAAAGAGAGAGAATGAGGTAGAGAGATTATTTGAATAAATAATGGCTTAAAGAAATCACAAATTTGAGGAAATACATACATCTACAAATCCAAAAGTCTCAACTAACTCCAAGAAAGATAAACCCAAAGAGATCTACAACAAGACACAGCATAATCAGTTAAAAGTCAAAGATAGAATCTTGAAAGCAGTAAGAGAAAAATGACCTGTCATGTACAAGGGATTATCAATAACATTACCATTGAGCTTCTCAGAAGAAACTTTGCAGACCAGAAGAGAGTGTGATAATATGATTAAAGTGCTGGAAAAAAAAATCTTTCAAGCAAGAATTCTATATCTGGCTAAACTGTCCTTCAGAAATGAGAGAAAAATTAAAACAATCTCAGATACACAAAAGCTATGGAAATTTATTACCACTAGACATGCTGCAGAAGAAATGCTAAAGGGAGCTGGGCATGGTGGCTCATGCCTATAATCCCAGCAATTTGGAAGGCCAAGGTGAGAACATTGCTTGAGGATTGTTGACCAGCTTGGTTAACACAGTGATACCCAGTCTCTACAAAAACAAAAAATAAAAAATTAGCCAGGCATGGTGGTACATGTCTGTAGTCCTAGCTACTTGGGAGGCCGAAGCATGAGAATCACTTGAGCCCAGGATTTTGAGATTACAGTGAGCTATGATCATACCACTGCAGTGTGGGAAACAAAATAAAACCCTGTCTCTAAAAACAAACAAGAATATTTTGGGAGGCTGAGGCAGGCGAATCACCTTAGGTCAAGAGTTCAAGACCAGCCTGATCAACATGGTAAAATCCTTTTTCTACTAAAAATACAAAAATTAGCTGGGTGTGGTGACACACACCTGTAGTCCCAGCTACTTGGGAGACTGAGGCAGGACAATAGCTTGAACTCAGGAGATGGAGGTTGTAGTGAGCCAAAATCATGCCACTGCACTCCAGCCTGGGTGACAGAGTGAGACTCCATCTCAAAAACAAAACAAACCAGACACGAATTTATATTTAAAACACCCCATCGTCTCAGACCAAAATCTCCTTAAACTGATAAGCAACTTCAGCAAAGTCTCAGGATACAAAATCAATGTGCAGAAATCACAAGCATTCCTATACACCAATAACAGACTTAAAGAGAGCCAAATCAAGAGTGAACTCCCATTCACAATTGCTACAAAGAGAATAAAATACCTAGGAATACAACTAACAAAGGACGTAAAGGATCTCTTCAAGAACTACAAACCACTGCTCAACGAAATAAGAGAGGACAGAAACAGATGGAGAAACATTCCATGCTCATGGTTAGGAAGAATCAATATCGTGAAAATGGCCATGCTGCCCAAAGTAATTTATAGATTCAATGCTATCTTCATCAAGCTACCTATGACCCTCTTCATAGAAATGGAAAAAACACCTTAAACTTCATATGGAACGAAAAGAGAGCCCACATAGCCAAGTCAATTCTAAGCAAAAGGAACAAAGCTGGAG
>NW_016108254.1:101260-114189 GCF_001604975.1 Cebus imitator
ATAGGAACACTTTTACATTGTTGGTGGGAGTGTAAATTAGTTCAACCATTGTGGAAGACAGTGTGGCGATTCCTCAAGGACCTAGAAATAGAAATTCCATTTGACCCTGCAATCCCATTACTGGGTATATATCCAAACGATTATAAATCCTTCTACTATAAGGACACATGCACACGTATGCTGACTGCAGCACAGTTTACAATAGCAAAGACCTGGAACCAACCCAAATGCCCATCAGTGATAGACTGGATAAAGAAAAGATGGCACATATACACCATGGAATACTATGCAGCAGACTGTTGCATAGGTACACACATGGCAGTGTGATTTGCTACGTTCCTCCCCATCACCTATATCTGATGGGGAGGAAGGCAGCAAATCACACTGCCATGTGTGTACCTATGCAACAATCTTGCATGTTCTTCACATATACCCCAAAACCTAAAATGCAATTAAAAAAAGATGAGTTCTTGTCCTTTGCAGGGACATGGATCAAGCTGGAAACCATCATTTTCAGTAAACTGACACAAGAAGAGAAAACCAAACACTGCATGTTCTCACTCATAAGTGGGTGTTGAATACTGAGAACACATGGACATAGGGAGGGGAACATCACACACTGGGTTCTGTTGGGGGGTGGGGGACTAGGGGAGGGATAGCAGGGGGTGGTGAGATTGAGGAGCGATAACATTAGGAGAAATACCTAATGTAGGTGACGGGGAGATGGAGGCAGCAAACCACCATGGCATGTGTATACCTATGTAACAATCTTGCAAGATCTGCACATGTACCCCAGAACTTAAAGTAAAATCTTAAAAAATGATGCACATTTACCTGCAAAAAATGCTGTTAAAATTTTTAAAAAACCCAAATTGGATAAAATCCAATATCTCTTTAAGACAAAAACACTCAACAAACTAGATATAGAAGAAACATAACTCAAAGTAATAAAAGCCGTGTATAAGAAACACAGAGTTAACATAATACTGAATGGTGAAAAATGGAGAGCCTTTCCTCTAAGATCTGGAACAAAGCAATGATGCCTACTTTCACCAATTTTATTCAATACTGGAAGTCCTGGCTGTAGCAGTTATGCATGAGAAAGGAATACATACAAGAAAGGAATACAAACCAGAAGGGACGAAGTCAAATTGGCCTTTTTCAGAGACGACACTATTTTATATTTAGAGAAAAGTGAAGATTCCACCAAAAAAACAGTTAAAACTAATAAACTAGTTCAGTCAAGTTGCAGGATACAAAATCAAAATGTAAAAATCAGTAACATTTCTATATGCTAACAGTAAACAATCTAAAAATGAAGTAAAGGTATCAATCCCCTTTATAATAGCTAAAAGAATATAACATACCTAGGGATCAATTTAACCAAAGAAGTGAAAGTAATTTTCCTATACAAAGAAAATTACACGACATTGATCAAAAAAAAAAAAATGGAAAAGGACACAAAAAATGGAAAGATACTCATGAATTGGAAGAATTAATATTGTTAGAATGTCAATACTACCCAAAGCAATCTACTGATTCAGTGCAATTCCTATCAAAATACCAACGACATTCTCAACAAAAATAGAAAACACAATGCTAAAATGTATGAACAACGATATGTCATAAAGAAAGCCCCAAATAGCTAAAACAATCCTGAGCAAAAAAAGAAAGCTGGAGGAAGCACACTGACTTCAAACATACTCCAAACTATAGTAACCAAAACAGCATAGTACTGGCATGAAAGTAGACACATAGCACAATGGGACAAAAAGTAAACCCAGATATGAATCCATACATTTACACCCAGGTCGTTTTTGGCAAAAGTACCAAGAACGTACAATGGAGAAATGACAGTCCCTTTAATAAATGGTTCTGGGAAAACTGGATAACCGTATGCAGAAGAATGAAACAAGACCCCCATCTCCTACCATACAGAAAAATTAAATAAAAATGACTTAAGGCATTAAATGTAACACTTGACATCAGGAAACTGCTGGAAGAAAACATTGGGGAAATGCTCCAGAACGTTGGTCTAGGTAAAGATTGTTTTTGTGTAAGACCTTGAAAGCACAGACAGCAAAAGTAAAAATAGACAAATGGGGTTTCATCAAGCTAAAAAGCTTCTGTGCAGCAAAGGAAACAATCAACAGAGTTAAAAGATAAACTTACAGAATTCAGTGAAATGTTGCAAACTATCTATCTTACAAGGGATTAGTAATCATTACATATAAGGAGCTCAAACAACTCAATAGCAAAAAAACCCACAAATAATCCAGTTTAAAAATGGGCAGAAGAACTGAATAGACAATTCTCAAAAGAAGACATACAAATTACCAACTAGTATATGAAAAAATTCGCAACATCACTATGATTTCACTAATTATCAGAGAAATGCAAATAAAAACCACAATGAGATATTCTTTCTCTCAGTTAAATTGGCTTTTATCAAAAAGATGGCAATAACTGATGCTGGAAAGAATTTGGAGAAAGGGGAAGCTTTATACACTGCTGGTGGGAATGTAAATTAGTACATCACTATGGAAAATAGTATATCAGTCCCTCAAAAAACTAAAAATAGAACAACTATCTGATCCAACAATTCCACTACAGGGTATATATGATAAAGAAAGGAAACTAATATATTGAAGAGATATCTGCACTCCCGTGTTTATTGCAGCATTATTCACAGTAGCCAAAATATTGAATCAACTTAAGGGCCCATCAATGGATGAATGCATAATGACAATCTGGTATATATGCACAATAGCATATTGTTCAGTCATATAAAAAAATAAAATTCTTAGCCGGGCGCGGTGGCTCACGCCTGTAATCCCAGCACTTTGGGAGGCTGAGGCGGGTGGATCACGAGGTCAAGAGATCGAGACCATCCTGGTCAACATGGCGAAACCCCGTCTCTACTAAAAATACAAAAAATTAGCTGGGCATGGTGGCGCGTGCCTGTAGTCCCGGCTGAGGCAGGAGAATTGCCTGAACCCAGGAGGCGGAGGTTGCGGTGAGCCGAGATCGCGCCATTGCACTCCAGCCTGGCACCTATCGACAGAACAATACTCTGTCTCAAAAAAAAAAAAAAATTCTTTTTGTTCTTGGTCATATGGTCTCTTTTTAACTTGTATTTTATGTTCAGGAGTACAGATGCAGATTTGTTACATAGATAAACTTGTGTTATGGGGGTTTGTTGTACAGATTATTTCATCACCCAGATATTAAGCCTAGTACCCATTAGTTATTTTTCCTGATCCTCTTCCTCCTCCCACCCTCTGCCCTCTAGTAGGCCCCAGTTGTTCTTCTCTATGTGTCCATGTGTTCTCATCCTTTAGCTCACACTTATAAGTGAGAACATGAGGTATTTGGTTTTCTGTTCCTGTGTTAGTTTACTAAGGGCAATGGCCTCCAGCTCCATCCATGTCACTGCAAAAAAACATGATCTGATTCTTTTTTGTGGTTGCATAGTAGTCCATGGTGTACATGTACCACATTTTCTTTATCCAGTCTATCATTGACAGACATTTAGGTTGATTCCATGTCTTTGCTATTGTGAGTAGTGCTGCAATTAACATTTGCATGCATGTGTCTTTATAATAGAATGATTTATACTCCTTTGAGTATATACTCAGTAATGGGATTTCTGGCTCAAATGGTATTTCTTTCTCTAGATCTTTGAGAAATCACCACACTGTCTTCCACAATGGCTGAACTAATTTACATTCCCACCAACAGTGTAAAAGCATTTATTTTTCTCAACAACCTCACCAGCATATTATTTTTTGTCTTTTTAATTATAGACATTCTGACTGGTGTGAGATGGTCTCTCATTGTGGTTTTTATTTGCATTTCTCTAATGATAAGGTATGTGGAGTTTTTAAAAATATGACTGTTGGACACATGTATGTCTTCTTTTAAGAAATGTCTGTTCATGTCCTTTGCTCGCTATTTTAATGGGGTTGTTTGTTTTCTTGTAAAGTTGTTTAAGTTTCTTACAGATGATAGGTATTAGACCTTTGCAAGATGCATAGTTTACAACAATTTTCTCTCATTCTGTAGGTTGCCTGTTTACTCTGTTCACAGTTTCTGTTGCAGTGTAGAAGCTCTTTAGTTTAATTAGATCCTATTTCTCAATTTTTGCTTTTGTTGCAATTTCTTTTGGTGTATTCACCATGAAATCTTTGTTTGTGTCTATGTCCTGAATGAGGTTGTCTAGGTTTTCTTCTATGTTTGTTATGGTTTTGGGTTTTACATTTAAGCATTTAATCCAACGTGAGTTGATTTTTGTATATGGTGTAAGGAAGGGGTCCAGTTTCAATCTTACACATATGGCTTGCCAGTTCTCCCAGCCTCGTTTATTAAATAGGGAATTCTTTCCCCATTGCTTTATTTTTTTTTTATCAGGTTTGTTGAAGATCAGATAGTTGTAGGTGTGTGATCTTATTCTGCGTTCCCTATTCTGTTCCATTGGTCTATGTGTCTGTTCTTATATCAATACCATGTTGGCTTGGTTACTATAGCCCTGTAGTGTAGTATAGTTTGCAGTTGGGTAGCACGATGTCTCCAGCTTTGTCCCTTTTGCTTAAGATTGCCTTGGCTATTCAGGCTCTTTTTTGGTTCCATATGAATTTTAAAATAATTTTTTCTAGTTCTGTGAAGAATTTCAGTAGCAGTTTAATGGGAATAGCATTGAATCTATAAATTGCTTTGGGCACTATGGCTATTTTCACAATATTGATTCTTTCTATCCATGCCCATGGCATGTTTTTCCATTTGTTAGTATCATCTCTGCTTTCTTTGAGCAGTGGTTTGTAGTTCTCCATGTAGAGGTCCTTCACTTTCCTTGTTAGCTGTTTTCCTAGGTATTTTATTCTTATTGTGGCAATTGTGAATGGGAGTTCATTTGTAATTTGGCTCTTGGCTTGCTTGTTGGTTGTATATAGAATTGCCAGCAGTTTTTGTACACTGGTTTTGTATCCTGAGACTTTGCTGAAGTTGCTCATCAGCTTAAGAAGCTTTTGGGCTGAGATTATGGGGTTTTGTAGATATAGAATTATGTCATCTGCAAACAGAGATAGTTTGACTTCTTCTCTTCCTATTAGAATACGCTTTATTTCTTTCTTTTGCCTGATTGCCCTGGCCAGAACTTCTAATACTATGTTGAACAGTAGTGGTGAGAGAGGGTAAACTTGTCTTGTGCCGGTTTACAAAGGGAATGTTTCCAGCATTTGCCCATTCAGCGTGATGCTGCCTGTGTGTTTGTCATACATGGCTCTTATTATTTTGAGGCATGTTCCTTCAATACCTAGTTTATTGAGAGTTTTTGACATGAAAGGATGTTTAATTTTATCAAAAAGCTTTACTGTATCTTTGTATATCTGGCAGAGTCTAGCTGTGAATTCATCTGATCCTGGGATTTTTTTTTTTTTTTTTTGGTTGGTAGACTATTCGTTACTGTCTCATCTATGTGTTTTTTGTCTTTAGTTCTGTTTCTGTGATGAATCACATTTATTGATTTTCATGTGTTGAATCAACCTTGCATCCCAAGGATGAAGCCTACTTGATCATGCTGGATAAGATTTTTAATGTGCTGCTGGATTTAATTTGCTAGTATTTTGTTGAGGATTTTTGCATTCATGTTCATCAAGAATATTGGCTTGAAGTTTTCTTTTTTTGTTGTATCTCTGCCAGGTTTTAGTATCAGAATGATGCTGGCCTCATGGAATGAGTTAGAGAGGAGTCCCTCCTTTTCCATTTCTTGGAATAGTTTCATGAAGAATGATACTAGCTCTTCTTTGTATATCTGGTAGAGTCTAGCTGTGAATTCATCTGGTCCTGGGATTTTTTTGTTGTCATTGGTAGACTATTCATTACTGTCTCAATTTCGGGAATCGTTACTGATTCTCGAATCGTTCTGTTCAGGGATTCAATTTCTTCCTGGTTCAGTCTTGGCAGGATGTATGTGTCCAGGGATTTATAGATTTCTTCTAGTTGTTCTAGTTTATGTACATAGAGGTGTTCATATTGTTCTTTTATTGTTGTTTGTATTTCTGTGGGGTCAGTGGTAATATTCCCTTGCAGTTTCTGATTACATCTACTTGAATCTTCTCTCCTTTCTTCTTTGTTAGTATAGCTACTGGTCTATTTATTTCATTTAATTTTTCAAGAAACGGCTGCAACATTCATTGATCTTTTGAATGTGTCTCTATCTCCTTCAGTTCAGCTCTGATTTTGGTTATTTCTTGTCTTCTGCTAGCTTAGGTACTTCTTTGCTCTTGGTTCTCTAGTACTTTCAGTTGCAATGTTAGGTTGTTACTTGAGAACTTCCTATTTTTGTTATGCCAGCATTTAGTGCTATAAATTTCTCTCTTAACACTGCCTTAGCTGTGTCCCAGAAAGTCTGGTACATTGTATCTTTGTTCTCATTAGTTTCAAAGAATTTCTTGATTTCTGCTTTAATTTCATTATTTACCCAAAAGTAATTCAGGAGCAAGTTATTCTATTTCTATGTAATTTTATCATTTTGAGGGAATTTCTTAGTCTTGATTTCAAATTTGATTGCTGTAGTCTAAGAGACTTTTTGTTATTATTTTAGTTCTTTTGCAGTTGCTGAGGAGTGTTTTACTTCCAATTATGTGATCAATTTTTGAGTAAGTGCCATGTGGCAATGAGAAAAATGTATATTCCTTTTTGCTTGGGTGGAGAGTTCTGTAGATATCTTATCAGGCTCATTTGATCAAGACCTGAGTTCAGGTCCCGAATATTTTTGTTGATTTTCTGTCTCAGTGATCTAATATTGTCAGTGGGTATTAAACTCTTCCCCTGTTATTGTGTGGCAGTCTAAGTCTCTTTGAAGGTCTCTAAGAACTTGCTTTATGAATCTAAGTGCTCCTGTGTTGGGTGCACATATGTTAAGGATAGCTAGGTCTTTTTGCTGAATTGAACCTTTTACCATTATGTAATTCCCTTCTTTGTCTTTTTAAATCTTTGTTGATTTAAAGCCTGTTTTGTCAGAAACTAGAATTGCAACACCAGCTTTTTCTGTTTTTCATTTACTTGGTAGATTTTCCTCCACCACTTTATTTTGAGCCTAGGGCTGTCATTGCACGTGAGATGGGTCTCTTGAAGACAGTACACCAATGGTCCTTGGTTCTTTACCCAGCTTGCCATTCTATGTTTTTTAATTCGGGCATTTAGCCTATCTATATTTAAGGTTAGTATTGATACATATGGATTTGGTCCTTGCATCATGATGTTAGCTGGTTATTTTGCTAACTTGTTTATGTGAATGCTTTATAATGTCACTGGTCTGTGTACTTCAGTGTGTTTTTGTCATGGCTGGTAACGGTCTTTTCTGTCTATAGTTAATGCTTCCTTCAGGGGCTCCTGTAAGGCAGATCTAGTGGTAACAATTTCCCTTAGCATTTACTTGTCTGAAAAGGATCATTTTTCTCTTTCACATATGAAGCTTAGTTTGGATAGATATGAAATTCTGGGTTGGAATTTCTTTTCTTTAAAAATGCTGAAAATTGGCCCTAAATCTCTTTTGGCCTGTAGAATTTCAGCTGAGATGTCTGCTGTTAGTCTGATGGGCTTCCCTATATAGGTGACCTGGCTTCTCTCTCTAGCTGCCTTTAACATTTTTTCTTTCATTTCAACCTCGGAGAATCTGTTGATTATGTGTCTTGGGGTTGTTCTTCTTGTGGTGTATCTTACTGGGGCTCTGTGCATTTCCTGAATTTGAGCATTGGCCTCTCTAGCTAGGTTGGGGAAGTTCTCATAGATGCTATCCTGTTATCCTGAAATATGTTTTCCAAGTTTGTTCCATTCTCCCCATCTCTTTCAGGTACACCAATCAGTCATAGATTCAGTCTCTTTACATCTTTACATAATCTCATATTTCTTGGAGGTTTTGCTCATTTCTTTTTATTCTTTCTCTATTCTTGTCTGCCTGTCTTGTTTCAGAGGGTCAGTCTTCAAACTCTGAGATTCTTTCCTCTGTTTTGTCTAGTCTGCTATTAATGCTTGTGATGGCATTATGAAATTCTTATAGTGTGTTTTACAGCTCTATCAGGTTGACTACATTCTTCTCTATACTGTCTAGTTTGTCAGCTCCTGCAATGTTCTATCATGATTTTTATCTTCCTTGCATTGGGTTACAACATACTCTTTGAGCTCAGTGAATTTTGTTTCTAACTGTATTCTGAATTCTACTTCTGTCATTTTGGCCATGGCAGCCTCAGTCTCGGTCTGAACCCTTGCTGGAGAGGTGATGTGGTCATTTGGAAGAAAGAGGGCACCCTGGATTTTTGAGTTTTAAGTGTTCTTTCACTGATTCTTTCTCATCTTTGTGGGCTTCTCCTTCAATCTTTGAGATTGCTGAACTTTGGATTTTTTTTTCTTTTAATAGTCTGGCCACTTTTCTGTAGGGCTGCTAAAGTATACTGGAGTTCCACTTCAGTCCCTAGTCACTTCAGATTTTCCAGTACCTGGAGGTATCACCAGTCTGTGACACAACAAAGATGAAAGCCTGCCTCTGCCTCTGGGAGCTCCATCCCAGGGAAGTACAGACCTGTTGCTAGCCTGAACACACCTGCAGGAGGTGGCTGGAGACCCCAGATGGGAGGTCTCACCCAGTCAGGAAGAATGGAATTGGGACTTGCTTTAAAAAGTAGTCTGACAAAGTTTTCATACAGCAGCTGTGCTGTGCTGGGGGTCCACTTCAGCCCCTGGTTGCCTCAGACATTCTGAAGCCCAAAGTCTTCAATGGATAAGTTGCCCAAACAGCAAAGATAGAGGCCTGCCACTCCTCCTGGGAGCTGTGTCCCAGGGAGGCTGGAAACCTCTGTCAGCTGGAGAACACTTGTAGGGGTAGCTGGAGACCCTGGTTGGGAGGCTCCACCTGGTGATGAGGAATAAGGTCAAGGACATGAAGGACATGCTTTAAAAACACTATGGCCATGTTTTTATGGGGCTGTTGTGCTGTGCTGGGGTACGTGTCCACTCCTGTTCAGCTTAAGCTCTCGAAAACCTAAAGGCTGGAACTGCTATGTTGCCCAAACAGCAAATTAGCAGCCTGCCTCTCTCTCTGGGAGTTCCATCCCATGGAGTTTTCAAATCACTTTCAGCTGTCAAACACTGGTAGGGGGGCCTGGAGGCCCTAGTTGGGAGCTTCTGCCCAGTGAGGAGGAATGGAATCTGGGACCACTTAAAGAAGCAGTCTGGCCATGCTTTGGTAAAGGCAGTTGCGCTGTGCTGGGGCATCCCTTCTGTCCCAGTTGGTTTGGACTCTCCAAAGCCCACAAGCTGGAATGGCTAAGTTGCTCAAAGATGATGGCCTGCTCCTCCCTCTGGAAGCTCTGTCCCAGGGAAGCACAACACTGCTACCCGTGACTGGTTGATATTCTAAGACAGTGAGTTGTAATCCTATGAGGCACTGTGGAAGTGGGGACTGCAGACTGTTACTGCTTGACTCCCTGGATTCAGGCTCTTTCCTAGAGGTATGTACAGTAGTCTAAATTCCCAGTTTGCCAGAGTTGCAGTTACCTTTTCTGGGAAGCCCAGAGCCAGAGTATCTAAAGCTCCTGGTTCTCCATGCATGCCTGAGTGTCTGCTCTGCCAAGACTCTGATACAGGAGTGGGACAGGGATGTGCTGGGTAGAGAAGGGCAGGGTCCCTGGCAAGGGCTACACCACAAGGCTTGTTCCCATGAACCTAAGTGAGAACCGCCACACCTGTTTTCACTTCCAAGACCACTCTGGCCCACCATGCCTCTTATTTTGTGCCCATAAAAGCCTGAGATTGTAGTGGGCACACACACAAGTGCCTGGATGTCAAGAGGAGCAGAACAGCACACTGACAGATACCAGCAGACACCAGCAGGCCACTGGATAACCAGATGATATGGAATTTGGTCAGGGGTGGTTGGGAGAGTCTGGCCACTGGGCAGCCTGACTCCAGGGGAAGACTAGCTTTCCACTCCATCCCCCTTCTGGCTCCCCATCCATCTCACTGAGAGCTACTTTCACCGCTTAATAAAACCTTGCACTCATTCTCCAAACCCACATGTGATCCAGTTTTTCCAGTACACTAGAACAAGAACCCAAGATATAGAAGGCCCTATGTCCTTGCAATAAGGCAAAGGGTCTAATTGAACTGATAGCAAAGCTAAAAGAGCATACTGTAATACATGCCCACTGGGGCTTTGGGAGCTGTAAACACTCAACTCTAGACATTGCCATGGGATCAGAGCCCCAAAACACTCCCCATGACCTGCCCATCTGCATGCTCTCCCTAGAGGTTTAAGTAACTGGGCACACAAGAAGCGAGCCACACCCCTGTCATATGCAAAGGGGATAAGGGAACTTCTTCCATTTCAGCTCCACATAGCTCTACGTGTCAGACTAAAGGCCCTGGTGGAGTGGGTTCACAAGAGGATCTCCTGACCTGAGGGTTGCAAAGATCCATGGGTAAAGTGTGGTTTCCAGGATCATACATTCACTCACCACTTTCCTGGGCAAGGGAGGTTCCCTTGGCTCCATGTCACTCCCTGGTCGACTATTGTCCTGCCTTGCTCTTCTCCATTCACCATGGGTCAAATTGTTTTCTTGATTAGTCCCAATGTGAGTACCTGGATGTTTCAGTTGAAGGCACTGTATTTATTCTCCCCTTCCACTCCTCTCCATGAGAACCACACACCCTAGCTGCTTCTAGTTGGCCATCTTGGCCACTCTCATACCTGAAATTCTTTTATTTGCAGCAACTTGGATGGAACTGGATGTCTTTATGTTAAGTGAAATAAGCCAGATGCAGAAAGACAAATATTACATGTTTTCACTTATATGTGGGAGCAGAGGAGGCAGAAAGGAAGGGAGGAAGAAGTAATGTTGATTAATGTGTAAAAATACACAGAACAAATAAGACCCAGTGTTTGCCACATGTTCTCACTCATAAGTGGGTGTTAAACCATGAGAACACATGGACACAGGGAGGAGAATATCACACACCGGGGCCTAGGGGGTGGGTGCTAGGGGAGGAATAGCAGGGTGTGGGGGGATTGGGAAGGGATAGAATTAGAAGAAATACCTAATGTAGATGACAGGGCAATGGATGAAGCAAACCACCACCATGGCACGTGCCTACCTATGTAACAAACCTGCATGATCTGCACATGTGCCCCAGGACTTAAAGTATAATAAATAATTTTTCCCCATTTATTTATTTTATTGCATTTTAGGTTTTGGGGTACATGTGAAGAACATGCAAGATTGTTGCATAGGTACACACATGGCAGTGTGATTTGCTGCCTTCCTCCCCATCACCTACATCTGACATCTCTCCCCTTGCTATCTCTCCCCAGCTCCCCTCCCCCCACCGTCCCTCCCCTATTTCCCCCCAACTGACCCCAGTGTGTAGCGCTCCCCTCCCTGTGTCCATGTAGCGTTCGATGAATCAGCAGGGTAACTGTAGTTAACAATAATTGATTTCACATTTCAAAATAGCTAGAAGAGAATAATTTGAATGTTCTTAGCATAAAGAAAAGATAAATGAGGTAATATCTATCCTCAATTACCCTTATTTTATCTCTACACATTATATTAATATATCAAATTATCACATCTATATGATTTGGATTTGTGCTCCTACCCAAATCTCATGTGGAATAATAATCCCCAGTGTTGGGGGAGGAGCCTTGTGGGAGGTGATTGGATCATGGGGGTGGATTTTCCCCTTGCTGTTCTTCTGGCAATGCATTCTCATGAGATCTGGTTGTTTAAGAGTGTGTAGCACCTCCCCCTTTGCTACCTCCCTGTTTCACTGGCCATGTAAGATGTACCTGCTTTCCCTTAGCCTTCCACCATGATTGTAAGTTTCCTGAGGCCTCCCCAGCCATGCTTCCTGTACAGCCTGTGGAACTGAGTCAAATTAAACATCTTTTCTTTATAAATTGCCCAGTCTCAGGTAGTTCTTTATAGGAATGCAAGGACAGAATAATACACATGTACCCTGAAAATATGTACATCTACTATGTATCAAAAAAAGAAAAGGCAACTACAAGCCAATATTTCTCATGACTACAGTTGCAAAAATTCTTAACACAATTTCAGCAAATATTAATAGAATCCAACAATCTATGGGAATGAAATATACATTCTAAACAAGCTGTGTGTGTCCCAGGAATAGAAATGTGGTTTTACATTTGAAAAGCATTTTTCATTAATATTCCAAAAATGTATAATGAACTCATAGGTGAAGAAAACAATTGACAAAATCCAACATCCATTCCTGATAAAATGTCTCTCAGCAAAATGTGAATAGACAGTAACTCCCCCAACCAGGTAAAGGGCAATTTCCTAAAAGTAATATAACATTAAATGAGAGGCTGAATGCTTTCCATACAATATCAGAAAAAAAAGGATGACTAACCACTCTTCACCACTTCTGTTCAAAGTGCAATAAGCAATAAAGTAAGAAAATGAAATAAAATTAACATTATAAGAAAGGAAGAAGTAAAAATGTCTTTCTCAGGCGATGACATGTAAAAAATCCTAAGGAATCTACAAAATGCTACTAGACGTAGTGATAAGTTGGGAAGTTTTCAGGACATAATATTGATCTAAAATAATAAACTGTAATTCTATATTCTAGCAATGAATTCTATATACTGATTAATGAACCAACAATGTAGTAGAAATTGAAGTAAAAAATACATTAATAAATTGATAAAATATTTTCTTTTATTTTTCCCCCATTTATTTTATTGCATTTTAGGTTTTGGGGTACATTTGAAGAACAAGCAAAATAGTTGCATAGGTACACACGTGGCAGTGTGATTTGCTGCCTTCCTCCCCATCACCTACATCTGGCATTTCTCCCCTTGCTATCTCTCCCCAGCTCCCCAACCCCCACCGTCCCTCCCCTAT
>NW_016108254.1:116683-136625 GCF_001604975.1 Cebus imitator
AAAAAAAAAAAGAAAATAGAGGGGAAAAACACGAAAAATAAATAAATAAATAAATAAATACTATGAATACAATTGGATTACTATTAATAGCGTAGTAAATTTCAATTACTATGTACAATGCACAATAAGTATCAAGATGAAATTTGGGTGAGAAAAAAAAGAAAAAATACAAAAAGTAACTGAAAAGGATTATAAACCTAAATTTGAAAACTAAAACTATAAAATTATTAGAAGAAAAAGTAAGACATAGAAGAAAGATTTTATTGACCTTGTGTTTAGCAATGATTTCTTAAGTAGGACACGAAAAGAGCAAACTATATAAGAACAACATCAATAAACTGAACTTAATCAAAATTAAAATCATTTGGCTTTCAAAATACACTATTAAGAAAGTAGCCCCTTCCTTCCCATCCCCTCCCTGGGGACCAAGGCACTGTGGCAGGGACCTTGGCTTGCTTGGGGCCATTTCTTAATTCTGAATCCTGCCTGATAATGAAGAACTGGAAGGCAAGCCTCCAGCACCTTCTCTGTGAATGAGCAGTACCATTTTTAGCACTGGAGGCAAAGACTCTTTGTCAGCCAATCACACTTTGAAACCTTTGCCTTCTGTTCCAGAGGAGATAAAGCCCAGGAATAAAATCATCTCTATGTTCTCAGACACAGAGAAATGAAGTAAAAAGAAAGAAAAGGAAGGGTCAGAAATTTCTACTCCATCTGATTTTGAATACACTATCCATGTTGGCTTTGATGCTGTTACTGGAGAATTCACTGACATGCCAGAACAGTGGGCTCGATTACTACAGACCTCCAATATCACCAAATTAGAGCAAAACAAGAATCCTCAGGCTGTGCTGGATGTCTTAAAGTTCTATGACTCCAATACAGTGAGGCAGAAATATCTGAGCTTTACTCCTCCTGAGAAAGATGGATTTCCTTCCGGAACACCAGAACTGAATGCCAAGGGATCAGAAAACTTCAGCAGTAGTGACACAGGAAGATGATGATGATGAAGAGACTGCTCCTCCTGTTATTGAGCCAAGACCAGATCATATGAAATCAATTTACACATGGTCTGTAATTGACCCTGTTCCTGCACAAGTTGGTGATTCAAATGTTGATAGTGGTGCCAAGTATTCAGACAAACAGAAAAAGTAGACTAAGATGACAGATGAAGAGATTATGGAGAAATTAAGAACTATTGTAAGCATAGGCGACTCTAAGAAAAAATATACAAGATATGAAAAATTTGGACAAGGGGCTTCTGGTACAGTTTTCACTGATACTGACGTTGCATTGGGACAGGAGGTTGCTATCAAAGAGATTAATTTACAGAAACAGCCAAAGAAGGAATTGATCATTAATGAGATTCTGGTGATGAAAGAATTTAAAACTCCCAACATAGTTAACTTCTTGGACAGTTACGTGGTAAGAGATGAATTGTTTGTGGTAATAAAGTACCTTGCTGGTGGGTCACTTACTGATGTTGTAACAGAAACCTGCATGAATGAAGCACAGATTGCTGCTGTAGGCAGAGAGTGTTTACAGGCATTGGAGTTTTTACATGTTTATCAAGTGATCCACAGAGACATCAAAAGTGACAATGTACTTTTGGGAATGGAAGGATCAGTGAAACTTATTGACTTTGGTTTCTGTGCTCAGATCACCCCTGAGCAGAGCAAACGCAGTACCATGGTTGAAACGCCATACTGGATGGCACCAGAGGTGGTTACACAGAAAGCTTACAGCCCTAAAGTTGACATAAGGTCTCTGGGTATCATGGCTATTGAGATGGTGGAAGAAGGAAGGTCTTTATGCCTCAGTGAAAATCCCTTGAGGGCCTTGTACCTAATAGCAACTAATGGAAGCCCAGGACTTCAGAATCCAGAGAAACTTTCCCCAATATTTCAGGATTTCTCAAATTGATGTTTGGAAATGGATGTGGAAAAAAGTTCAGCCAAAGAATTATAACAGCATCCTTTCCTGAAACTGGCCAAACCATTTTCTAGCTTGACACCATTGATTATGGCAGCTAAAGAGGAAATGAAGAGTCACTGTTAACATCGCTACTGTGGCCTAATATTCTTTTTTCCATTTTCTAAAAGAAGCCTTTTGGTATATGAAAATTATTGCTCTTTGGGGGATTTAAAGAAATGGTCTGCATAACCTGGATGAAAGAAGCAAATGACTATTCTCTGAAGACAACCAAGAGAAAATTGAGAAAAGGAAATTATGACTTTCATATGAACCCCTTCTTTAGGGTCCAAAAGGAATTGTGGACTGAATCACTAGCCTTAGGTATTTTAACAAACAGCCTATCAGGGCCATTTATCATGTGTGAGTTGCATTTTACTTTGCTGACTTTGTTGTAATAGATCCTATTCATTATCCCCTTTGAGGTATTTCTAATACTTGAATGACAGATTCGAGTTTTTCAGAGTATTTGTTTCATCTGCTAGTCTTTCCCTTCTTCATAGCTTTCCTTTTCCTTAACTTGCTCCTTCTAAGTTGCTTTTGAGTTTCTAAGTTGCTTTTGAGTTTCTCAAGCCTTGGCAAGTGTAATAGAAATTATGTAGCTCCTATTAAGGAGCTCTACATAGTTTCACTTTGTATAAATTTAGGACCAGCTGTTGTTACATGTAATACTTTAGTTCAGAACCTGACCTGAAGGAAGAGACGAAAAGTATGTGATTTTTACCTTTTTTAAAAAACGTGGAAAAGTCAGTTTTAGAAATTTCGTGGTAGTAAGTTTGGAATTTGTTACATGTATATAGAGAAGACTAATGATCTATATTTATAAATAAATCATGTGATAAAAAAATTCCCGTTGACTATAGAATTCTTCCAATTTTGTCTTTCCTTCTCCATGTTTTCTCTTCAGGTTTGGCTCTAGTAACCAAAGTGATTTGTTCTTGTTCCAACCTGCACTATATGACATTGGTTAGTGCCATTATCTTCCTCTTCTCTCCTTTCCCCACTTCATTTTGGAAATTAACTCTCTATATGTTGCAATTTTAGGTTTAGGTTTGTTCTTTTTGTTTTTCATTAATCCTCTCTCACCTCACAGATACTCCTCTCTCATAGCAAATAATAACCAATGAATTTTCAGAATTTAAAATTAGTTTCTTTTTCCATTTAAAGGAGAAAAGGAGAAAACTGTTTGGACTAGCTAGGCAGAGTGAGAGATGTGAACCTTGGTGAACTCTGATACAGTAAGACGAGATTATATTCATGAAAGAAACGTTAGTGTTACACAGAAGCTGCTGATAACCAATCAACTGCAGAGACTAGCCGCATTGTCCTGGATCATTATCAGTGTTTTATTATCTATGATAATATATAGTATTTATTTATTTATCATATATTCTTGGTGATTATATACATCATTTGAGATGTTGAGTTACATTAGTTTTATTTTTTTTTTCAAATAAGCAGAGAATATTAATGTAAAAAACTAGAGAAAGAAAAATGAAATGTGCATGTTGATAGCAATATTTTTTTTCTTTTAAAGATTCTAAAAGGTCTGACACCTGTAGCAATAATTATTTGAGTGACCTTTCTTCTTCCTTTCCCTCCCTTTCTCTTTTCTTCTTTCCTCTCCTCTCCTTCTCTCCTTTATACCTTGTTTTGCTTTTGGAGTAGGTATTGTTAAAATGTCTGTGGTTTGCTTCTGGCATTTTGTTCCCACCATCTCCTTCCCCCCATTAACTTCACCCCTGCTTGCCATCCTGCAGTAGAACAAATCATGAATAAAAATAATTTTACTGTTGTAGTATACATTGGGGAAACTAGCAGGATTTTATCTCTATTATTTTATTCCCACTGTATCTATGTTAAGATACACTTATAAGGAGAGAAGTGACTGTTTTTCTATTGATAAGGGAGGAAAGTTTTCAGAGAAATGAGTAAAATAATTAATGAAACATATCTAGAGCACTTAGTGGTCTCTGTTTTCAATATAATTCTTGATTGCATTTTTCTCTGGACTATATTGGCCTTCTCCAGCTATTACTGAATTACAAAAACTGGTTTATTTCTGGTAGAAAGCTGCAGTGCTACTTGAGTTTCGGATTTTAACATTCTTTGTAAATAGTTGGATGAATTATGATAAGATGCTACCAGTGAAATAGAAAACCAACTAGATGACAAGACTGTGACCATCATGCACTCAAAGGCACTTCCATCCTAAGTCAAAGACCATATTCATTGACTATGTGCCTATGCCTTGTTTTAGGCTTGTGACTCAACAAAGGGCTTTTCAATTGTTTGAAGCGGTTTGGGATTTACAGTTACAACTTCTTTGATAGTTACCTGCACGTCCATTGCTGACAAATGACTTTTGTCATTAAAACCTGACTCTTTGTTTAAGGGAGTTACACTGTGGTTTATTCTTAAGTTACCTGGATAAACTAATCTCTAATAAAAATATACTTTGTTTAATTTTGAAATGTAACATTTTTAAACAAAATAATCTTAAAAGCAATACAGAATTGTGATGTATTAATTTTAAATTAAAACCTTCAGAACTTGATGAAGGAACAATTATATCTGAATCAAGATTAATGATTTTTATTTTTTATTTTTAGTTTTTTGAGACAATGTCTCACTCTGTCACCCAGGCTGAAGTGCAGTGTTGTGATCTCAGCTCACTGCAACCTCTGCTTCCTGGGTTCAAGTGATTCTAGTGCCTCAACCTCCTGAGTAGCTGAGACCACAGGTGTGCATCACCACACCCAGCTAATTTTTTGTATTTTTAGTACAGATGGGTTCTCACCATGTTACCCAGGCTGGTTTCCAATTCCTGAGCTCAGGCAATCTGCCCACCTCGGCCTCCCAAAGTACTATGATTACAGATGTGAGCCACGGAGCCTGGCCTCATGTTTTCTAAATAAGTGCCTTTTATAGTCACCCATTTTGTCATCACTTTAGAATGAAAATTCCCATTTAAATCTGAAAGTTACCTTAATAGTCCTCTCATGTTGTTAAGACAGTATTACTATAGTACTTATTTATTATATTTTAGACTCTCTGGTAGTCTTAAAGTTGTCTTCTTTATCTTTTGTCTTCTGCTGCTTTTAGGGACAGTTAAAAGTGGGAAACTATGAAACAATGAACATTTCATTCTACCTAGAATAGTAAATGAGTAATTGTGTATCCTAATACACCAAGGCTAATACAACTCTATCTTCATGTGTTCGGTGCCTAGCACATAATATTAATTCTTTTCCCTTTAATATATAAATGTTAAGTTGCTTACAATTTATGTAGTAACCACCAATTTTAAATTAGCCTATGCCTTTAACAGGTAATTTTAAACTACCTATGGGTATTTCTTTATAGGGCTCACTTAAAATACATGTTTGCTCGTATATACTGTATTCCAGCCAGAATAATTTTAGATCTGATCAAGTAGTTGCTAAAATTAGAAAAAAATAGGTGAATAAAGAATTTGCATCAATTTTTGAGTCAAAATCTTTTTAAGTATACTGAGATCCATATTTAGTGAAATTTCAGTGCAAAATATCATTATAGGTTATAGTTAAAATCCAGATTAATACTCATTTGGGTTTTTTTTAATAGTGGAACTTTGTAGTAATATAAAAAGCAGATTGTCTTCCTGTCCCCACTGCTCCCACAGTAGGTATTTAAACAGGTGAAATCAGTTTTTTGATAGCATGTGTATGTGTGTGTATATAAAAATATATATATACACACATTCTTTTTTTCTCAACACACTTATTGAACACTCTGGCAAAGATGCTGGGTAGTCCAGGTTGGAGTTGCAAAGAAGCAGCAAGCACTGGCCTGGACTTGAAAGAACTGAAGTTTTCTCATTCACACTTCTAGAATGCTGCCAAGACAGAGGCAGAAAGAAAAGTATAATAATTCTGTCAAGCATAATTTTATTCTTTATTAAGAGAAACAGTTATGTTTAGAATTCAACATCTTTGGTTGGAACACATTGGCTTTTTTTCCTTGTTTTGATAGAAATGGAATTAAGTGAAAGTGGTTTGTCTTTTCTGTTGTCTTCAAATTTTAAAATGCCTTTTATTTTTATTTTAATCCCGTTCAATTATTTAATTGTTATACATTGACATTAACTGCTGTATTTTATGACTTCGTTTAATAATTTTGTTCTTTCAGGGCTGGAAATAAACTTTTAAAAAAGTAAAAATGCAATTTAAGGACTATTAAAAATACTTGTAGACATACACAGAATACTTGTATCTAGAATGTGTGGAAACCTTTTACAACTCAAACATAAGAGTACAAAACATGCAATATAAATAGGGAAAAGATTTGAAGAGACATTTCACAATGCAGGTAAATTTAAGGAAAATCAGATATGAAAATGGGCTCAACATCTTTAGTTATTAGGAAAATACAAGTTACAAAAAACTAAGATGCCCCTACACAACCACTAAGATCACTAAATGTAAAACACATATTTACCATATTAAGTGTTGTCAAGAATGATGACCAGTTGAAACTTGCATACATGTGGCGGTAATGTAAAATAATGCCACCACTTTGGAAAATGGTTTGCTGGTTTCTTAAAGGCTTAAACACTCTCCCACTATATTACCTAGCCATGACACTCATGAATTTACCCAAGTGAAAAGAAAGAATGTGTTGTGATGGTTAATTTTGTCTGTCAATTTGACTGGGCTATGGTATACATATATAACTAATAAAATGTTATTTCTGAGCGTGTCTGTGAGGATGTTTTCAGAAGAGATTAGCATTTGAATAAGCAGACTATGCAGATAAAGATGCTGTTTGGAGCATTAAGAATAATGTTCTCATCAATGTAAGTGAGCATCACCCAATCTGATGAGGGCCTGAATAAAACAAAAAGTCCATTGATGGTAGTTTTGGCAGAGGCATTGCACATAAGGAAGGCAAATTTGTAACCAGAGTAAGTATCTATTTCGCTAAGTACAAAGCACTGTCCCTTCCATAGGGACAGCTATCCAGTGTAATCAACTGTCCACCAGGTTGATCACCCTGCAGACTGGTACCATAACCTGGAATGAATGTTGGTCTCTGCTGCTGGCAGGTTGGGCACTCATCAGTAGCTATAGCCAGGTCAGCCTTGGTGAGAAGTTTATGTTGTTGAGCCCATGCATAACCATCATTCCTGCTACCATGGCCACTGTTTATAACCTCACTGGACAATGATGAGAGTAGCTAGGAATAGAAGCTTTCTGGTAGCCACAAAATTGATCAATTCTTTCCACTTAAGTATTAAAATACTCCTCTGCTGAGGTCACTCTTTGGTGAGCATTTACATGGGACATAAATATCTTCACATTTATTGCCCATTAAAAGAGGTCTGGCTGGGCACGGTGGCTCAAGCCTGTAATCCAAGCACTTTGGGAGGCTTTGGTGGGTGGATCACCTGAGGTCAGCCTGGCCAACATGGCGAAACCCCATCTCTACTAAAAATAAGAATATTAGCTGGGCATGGTGGCAGGTGCTTGTAATTCCAGCTACTCAGGAGGCTGAGGCAGAAGAATTGCTTGAGCCTGGGAGGCAGCCTCAGGCAGAGGCTGCAGTGAGCCAAGATCATGCCATTGCACTCCAGCTTGGATGGCAGAGCAAGACTGTCTCAAAAAAAGAAAAAAAAAAGGTCTATCCACATGTCTCTTTCCTAGAAATATTTGTCACCAATTTTCCGTTTATGCTCTTTCCAAGTCCCTGACTGTGTTTATAATTTGTATTTCCTTCATAAGCCAAATCATTGGCTGCAGCCCATGAGTCAGTGCCTAATCGTATGTCTGGCTAGTTCTCTTTCCAAGAAAAGTGTGCAACCGGGTACACTGCCCACAGTTCTTCCCAGTGGAAAGATTTCCCTTCATTACTCTCATTTAGGAATATCCCAGCATGGGCTATAGTGCTACAGCTGCCCAAGTTTGAGTGGTATCCACATATCATGCAGAACCATCTATAAACTGGCCCCAAGTCTTCTCCTCTTTTGTCAACTGATTGTAGGTTACTCTTCATGAGACCAAAGGTATGGGCTGGGAGAGAGAAGGCAGTGTAGGAGGACTGAGGACCATGAACATTTGGGCAACTTTTGTGTAACTTGTGCATTCAGTCTGCTTAGGCCTGATCTGTATAGACTATTACCATTTGATGATGGTGTGTAGCTTGCCTAATCAGATAACATCCATTCATGAATGGCAACTCAGGTTACATGGTAACTTAGTAGTCCATGGTCTAGCATTCAGTTTCTATCTCCTAAAGCCCAGTAGCAGACCAAGAGCTGTTTCTCAAAAGGAGAATAATTATCTGAGGATAGTGGCAGGGCCTTGCTTCAAAGTCCTGAAACATTGCACTTTGATTCACCTATAGGGGACTGCCAAGGGCTCCAAACAACATGTTTATCTGCCACTGTCACTTCAAGCACCACTGGATCTGATGCATCATATGGCCCAAGTGGCAAAGCGGCTGGCACAGCAGCCTAAACCTCTTGCAAGGTCTTCTATTCTGGGCACCACTCAAAACTAGCAGCTTTCAGGTCACTCAGTAAATGAATTAGAGTAACACACCCAAATAAGTAATATGTTGCCTCGAAGATCCAAAGAGGTCCATAACACATTGTGTCTCTTTTTTGTTTGTAGGAGAATCCAGATGAAATGATGTATCCTTCACTTTAGAAGGAATACGTTGACATGGCCCACATCACTGGACCAATAGAAATTTCACTGGAGCAGAAGGACCTTGAATTTTAGTAAGATTTATTTCCCACCCTCTGACCCAGAAATAAGCCTAGAGTAGTTGCTACTTCTTGCTCACTAGTTCCAATCAGCATAATATCATTAATGTAATGGACCAGTATGATGTCAGCATGAAGGGAAAGATGATCAAGGTCTATGTAAAGTGAATTATGGAATAGAGCTAGAGAATTGATGTAACTCAGAGGTATGAAGTGAAGGTATGTTGTTGGCCTTGCCAACTGAAAACAAACAGCTCTGGAGGGCAGGCCTTGTGGACAAGTATGAAGAAAAAGGCATTTGCCAGATTAATAGCTGCATACCAACAGATTTTGAAGATGGCCAAATAGGAACAGCTCTGGATTCCAGTTCCCAGTGCAAATGCAGAGGGTGAGTGATCACTGCATTTCCAAACGAATTTTTACTGCCCACAGACCAGGATATTCCTGGATAGAAAAGTGCCACAAGTCTCCAGTGCAGCTGTTTCAGCTGGTGCAGAGGGTCTTCATACAAATCCGGGCACTGTTTCAACTGGTGACTGGGTTGCCTGGGAGACAGAGTCGCCAGATCAACCAAAAAAAGGGGGCTGAAACAGGGAGCCAGGTGATCTAGCTCGGCAGGCCCCACCCCGACAAAGACCAGCAATCTGAAATGCTCTGGACTGAGAGTCTCACAGCAAGCACAGCTGAACACGGGATGGTCCAAGTCTGTGGGGAGAAGGGCATCTACCATTACCGAGGCAGTCCACCACTACCGAGGCAGTCTGCCATTACTGAGGCAGCCCATAATTACAGAGACAGTCTGCCATTACTGAGGCAGACTGCCATTACCGAGGCAGTTCTAACTATACCCCTATGACCAAAACTGCAAAGAAGCTCACACAGCAGCAGGGCAGAGCCCATGGCAGCTCAACAACACCTCTGCTGGCAGACTGTAACTAGGCTACTTCCTCACTGGGCAGGGCATCTCTGAAAAAAGGCAGCAGAATGGCAGGAACATATAAATAAAGCCCCACCTTCCTGGGACAGAGCAACTGGGAAAAAAAGGCGGTTATGAGTTCCACTGCAGCAGACTTAAACATACCTACCCAGAAGCTCTGAGCGGAACAACGGAGCTCACAGCTCAGCACTTGAGCTCCTATAAAGGACAGACTGTCTCCTCAAGCAGCTCCGTGACCCCCATATAACCAAAGAGACACTTCATAAAGGAGAGCTCAGGCTGACATCTGGTGGGTAGCCTTCTAGGACAAATACAACAGAAAAAGAACCTGGCAACAACCCTTACTGTTCTGCAGCCCCCACGGGTGATCCCCAGGCAAGCAGTGTCTGGAGTGGACTTCAGCAGTTCTACAGCAGGGAGGCCTGACTGTTAGAAGGAAAACTAAGAAACAGAAAGAAATAAGTTCATCAGCAACAAAAAGGACGTCCACTCTGAGACCCCATCTGAAAGTCACCAACCACAAAAACCACAGGAAAATAAATCCAAAAACATGGGAATACATCAGCTCGAAAAGGATGAAAACACCCAAAATCAGAATTCCTCTCCTCCTCCAAGGGATCACAACTCCTTACCAGCTAGGGATCAAAGATGGATGGAGAATGAATCTGATGAACTGACAGAAACAGGCTTCAGAAGGTGGGTAATAACAAACTTCTCAGAGCTAAAAGAACATGTGCTAACCCAATGCAAAGAAACTAAGAACCTAGAAAAAAGGTTAGATGAGATGCTAACTAGAATAAATAGCTTAGAGAAGAATATAAATGACTTGATGGAGCTGACAAACACAGGAAGGAAACTTTGCAAAGCATACACAAGGTTCAATAGCCGAATCAACCAAGCAAAAGAAAGGATATCAGAGATTGAAGATCAACTCAATGGAATAAAACAAGAAGGTAAGAATAGAGAAAAGGAGTGAAAAGAAATGAACAAAGCCCCCAAGAAATATGGGATTATGTGAAAAGACCTAATCTATGTTTTTAGGTGTGCCTGAATGTGATGGAGAGAATGAATCCAAGCTGGAAAACACTCTTCAGGATATTATCTAGGAGAACATCCTCAACCCAGCAAGGCAGGCCAACATTCAGGTCCAGGAAATACAGAGAACACCACAAAGATATTCCTCAAGCAGAACAACCCCAAGGCACATAATCATCAGATTCACCAGGGTTGAAATGAAGGAAAAAATGCTAAGGGCAGCCAGAGAAAAAGGTTGGGTTACCCACAAACGGAAGCCCATCAGACTCACAGTGGATCCCTCGGCAGAAACCCTACAAGCCAGAAGAGAGTGGGGGCCAATTTTCAACATCCTTAAAGAAAAGAACTTTCAAACTAAAATGACATATCCAGCCAAACTAAGCTTCATAAGCAAATGAGAAATAAATTGCTTTATGAACAAGCAATTACTGAGAGAGTTCGTCACCTCCAGGCCTGCCTTACAAGAGCTCCTGAAAGAAGCACTAAACACAGAAAGGAACAACCAGTACCAGCCACTCCAAAAATGTACCAAATGGTAAAAAGCAATGATACAATGAAGAAATTGCATCAACTAACAGGCAAAACAACCAGCTAGCATCAAAATGGCAGGAACAAATTCACACATAACAATATTAACCTTAAAGGTAAATGGGCTAAATGCCCCAATCAAAAGAAACAGACTGGCACATTGGATGAAAAGTTGAAACCCATTGGTGTGCTGCATTCCGGAAACCCATCTCACATGCAAGGATACACAAAGGCTCAAAATAAAGGGATGGAGGAAGATTTACCAAGCAAATGGAGAGCAAAAAAAGAGCAGGAGTTGCAACCCCAGTCTCTGATAAAATGGACTTTAAACCAACAAAGATCAAAAGAAACAAAGAAGGGTATTACATAATGGTAAAAGGATCAATGCAACAAGAAGTGCTAACTATCCTACATATATACACACCCAGTACAGGAGCACCTACATACATAAAACATGTTCTTAATGACCTACAAAGAGACTTAGACTCCCACACAATAATAGTGGGAGACTTTAACACTCCACTGTCAATATTAGACAGATCAACAAGACAAAAAATTAACAAGGATATCCAGGACACGAACTCAGATCTGGACTAAGCAAACCTAATAGACATTTACAGAACTCTACACCCCAAATCCACACAATATACATTCTTCTCAGCACCACAACACACCTACTCTAAAATTGACCACATAATTGGAAGTAAATCACTCCTCAGCAAATGCAAAAGAATGAAAATCACGACAAACAGTCTCTCTGACCACAGTGCAATCAAATTAGGACTCAGGATTAAGAAACTAACTCAGAACTGCACAACTTCATGGAAACTGAGCAACTGGTCCTTGAATGTTGACTGGATAAATAATGAAATGAAGGCAGAAATAAAGAGGTTCTTCAAAGCCAACAAGAATGAAGACACAATGTACCAGAATCCCTGGGACACATTTAAAGCAGTGACTAGAAGAAATTTTATAGCAATAAATGTCCACATGAAAAGCAAGGAGAGATCTAAAATTGGCACCCTATCATCAAAATTGAAAGAGCTAGAGGAGCAAGATCAACAAAACTCAAATGCTAGCAGAAGACAAGAAATAACCAAGATCAGAGCAGAACCGAAGGAGACAGAGACGTAAAAAAGCCTTCAAAAAATCAATAAATCCAGGAGCTAGTTTTTTGAAAAGATCAACAGAAGAGACAGACTGCTAGTCACATTAATGAAAAGGAAAAGAGAGAAGAATGAAATAGATGCAATAAAAATGATAAAGGGGATATCACCAACGATTCCACAGAAATACAAACTACCATCAGAGATTACTACAAACAACTCTATGCACATAAAACAGTAAACCTGGAAGAAATGAATAAACTCCTGGACACTTGCACACTCCCAAGCCTAAACCAGGAAGAATTCGAAACCCTGAATAGACCAATAACAATGTCTGAAGTTGAGGCAGCAATTAGTAGCCTACCAACCAAAAAAAGCCCAGGTCCAGGTGGGTTCATGGCCAAATTCTACCAGACATACAAAGAGGAGCTGGTACCACTCCTTCTGAAAATATTCCAAACAATCCAAAAAGAGGGAATCCTTCCCAAATCATTTTGTGAGACCAACATCATCCTGATAGGAAAACCTGGCAGAGATTCAACAAGAAAATAAAACTTCAGGCCAATATCCATGATGAACATAGATGCAAAAATCTTCAATAAAATACTGGCAAACTCATTGCAACAGCACATCAAAAAGCTTATCCATCGCGAGCAAGCAGGCTTCATTCTGGCGATGTAAGGCTGGTTCAACATACACCAGTCTTTAAATGTAATTCACCACATAATCAGAACCAAAGACAAAAACCACATAATTATCTCAATAGATGCAGAGAAGGCCTTCAACAAAATTCAACAGTGCTTTAAGCTAAAAACTCCCAATAAACTAGGTATCGAGGGATCGTATCTTGATATAATAAAAGCTATTTATGACAAACCCACAGCCAATATCATACCGAATGGACAAAAACTGGAAGCATTCCCTTTGAAATCTGGCACTAGACAAGGATGCCCTCTCTCACCAATACTATTCAATATAGTATTGGAAGTTCTAGTAAGAGCAATCAGGCAAGAAAAAGAAATAAAGTGTATTCAGTTAGGAAAAGAGGAAGTCAAATTGTCTCGATTTGTGGACGACATGATTGTATATTTAGAAGACCCCATAGTCTCAGCCCAAAATCTTCTGAAACTCATAAGCAACTTCAGCAAAGTCTCAGGATACAAAATAAATGTGCAAAAATCACAAGCATTCCTATACACTAATAACAGACTTAAAGAGAGCCAAATCAATAACAAACTGCCATTCCCAATTGCTACAAGAGAATAAAATACCTAAGAATACAACTAACAAGAGATGTAAGGAACGTCTTCAAGGAGAACTACAAACCACTGCTCAAGGAAATAATAGAGGACACAAACAGATGGAGAAACATTCCATGCTCATGGCTGGAATGAACCAACATCATGAAAATGGCCATACTGCCCAAAGTAATTTATAGATTCAACACTATCCCCATCAAGCTACCAATGACCTTTTTCACAGAACTGGGAAAAAACACCTTAAACTTCATATGGAAACAAAAGAGAGCCCACATAGCCAAGATCATTGCAAGCAAAAATAACAAAGCTGGAGGCATCACGCTACCTGACTTCAAACTATATTACAAGGCTACAGTAATCAAAACAGCCTGGTACTGGTACCAAAACAGAGATATAGACCAATGGAAAAGAACAAAGGCCTTAGAGGCAATGCCACACATGTACAACCATCTGATCTTTGACAAACCTGACCAAAAAAAGGAATGGGGAAAGGATTCCCTATTTAATAAATGGTGTTGGGAAAAGTGGCTAGCCGTGTGCAGAAAGCAGAAACTGGGCCCCTTCCTGACACCTTACACTAAAATTAACTCCAGATGTGTTAAATACTTAAACATAAGACCTAACACCATAAAAACCTTAGAAGAAAACCTAGGCAAAACCATTCAGGACACAGGCATAGGCAAGGACTTCATGACTAAAACACCAAAAGCATTGGCAACAAAAGGCAAAATAGACAAATGGGATCTAATTAAACTCCAGAGCTTCTGAATAGCAAAAGAAACAATCATTAGAGTGAACCAACAACCAACAGAAATGGGAAAAAATTTTTGCAATCTACCCATCTGACAAAGGACTTATATCCAAAATCTACAAAGAACTAAAACAGATTTACAAGAAAAAGGACAAATAAACCCATTCAAAAGTGGGTAAAGGATATGAACAGACACTTTTCAAAAGAAGACATGTATGAGGCCAACAAGCATATGAAAAAATGCTCATCATCACTGGTCATTAGAGAATGCAAATCAAAACCACATTGAGATACTGTCTCACAACAGTTAGAATGACGCTCATTAAAACCTAGAAATAGAAATTCCATTTGAACCAGCAATCCCGTTACTGGGTAGATATCCAAAGGATTATAAATCATTTTATTATAAGGACACATGCACAGGTATGTTCATTGTAGCACTGTTTACAATAGCAAAGGCCTGGAACCAACTCAAATGCCCATCAATGATAGACTGGACAGGGAAAATGTGGCACATATACACCATGGAATACTATACAGCCATAAAAAATGATGAGTTCGTGTCCTTTGAAGGGACATGGATGAACCTAGAAACCATCATTCTCAGCAAACTGACACAAGAACAGAAAATCAAATACCACATGTTCTCACTCATAGGTGGGTGTCGAACAATGAGAATACATGGACACAGGGTAGGGGAGCATCACACATTGAGGTCTGTGGAGGTGGGGGACAAGGGGAGGCACAGTGGGGATAGGGAGTTGGGGAGGGATAACATGAGGAGAAATGCCAGATATAGGTGATGGGGATGGAGTCAGCAAACCACATTGCCATGTATGTACCTATGCAACAATCCTGCATGTTCTTTACATGTACCCCAGAACCTAAAATCCAATAAAATACATACATTAAAAAATAGCTGCATACCAGGTACCAGGGAATATGTTAATTTGCTCAAGCAAGGAAACAACATCTAGCACAGCAGCTGCAATTGAAGTCACCACTTGGTTAAGCTTACAATAATTCACCATCACTCTCCAAGGTCGATTTATTTTCTGCAGAGTTCAAACAGAAGAATTGAATGGAGTCGTAGTGGGAATCACTACCCCTGTATCTTTGAAGTTGTTGATAATGGCACTAATCTCTACACTTCCTCCAGGGATAAAGTATTGCTTTTGATTTACTGTTTTTCTAGGTAGAGGCAGTTCTAGTGGGCTCCACTTGGCCTTTCCCACCACAATAGCCCTCATGGCACAGAGCAGGGAACAAATGTGGGGATTCTGCAAGCTGCTAAATATGTCTATTCCAGTTATTCATTCTGAAACTAGGGAAATAACTACAAGATGTATTTGGGGACCTACTGTGAGACAGACCTGAGGTAAAACTTCAGTGATCACCTGACCTCCATAAGCTCCTACTCTGACTCGAGGACCACAGTGACATTTGGGATTTCCTAGAGTCAGTGTCAGTTCAGAGCTAGTGTTGAGTAGTTCCCAAAAGGCCTTATTCTTTCTTTTTCCCAATGCATAGTTACTCTGGTAAAAGGCCATAGGTCCCTTTGGAGAAGGCTGGGAGAAAAATTAGCAGTATAAAATCTTGGTAGTGTATTGGGGTCTCTCCCGAAGGAAGCCCAGCATCCCCTTCACTTAAGGAGCTCTGGGTTTGTAAACTGGTTCCAGCCTGGGGACTGGTTGAAGGGCCATGACTGTTTTTTATGATTCAGTTAGATATTTGTTCACTTGACCTAGAAATTGTCCATTTATACATATCAAGTAAGGCTTGATCTTATAAGATCAAGCATAAATAACTTGCCAGTGCCATAGCCCTGCATGAGTCAGACTATTCTGCTTGCTGCCTTGACTCTGCTGTCTGTCATGGTAACCATTCCCACCTTGCCTTTGGTTGATGAGGAGTGCCATCTCTTGGTCTTGCCACCAGGGGATCCAGTTACTCCCAGTGCATTTAGGTTTTCCAATCAAGAGGCTGTGGTTTCCACTGCAAGGTCTAGTCTATACAGAAGAGCAATTAAGAAGCTCTTTAAGGATACTGGGGCTCCATTCACAAATTTATTTCTTAAAGTATCGGTGAAACGTATGTCTCTCCAGCCTCCTTTGTGAATGAGTAGATCTTAAATGAGAAATCCACTGTAACATTCCAACTTCCCTAAGCCTTTGAATCCCTTCCTCTACATTAATTAAAGAGAGATTGGGCATTTCCAATTTACTCACAGTGGGCCCTATTTTGGTCTACATTTCAGCATACCAACCAAACTGTTAGAGCCATTTTTAATTCCCCAAGCTGCAACATTAAATGCAGAATCTCTGCTAAGTCCACTTTTATCAATAACGTTGGTCTGATCAAATTTATGCTCCTTCTACCATTAGAATGAATGAAAACTAGATGCCTATATCTTGCCATATATAAAACTGGAATGAAACTAGATGCCTATCTCTTGCCATATACAAAAATCAAATCAAAATGAATTGAAGACTTAGATCTAAGACCACAGACAATGAAATCACTATGAGAAAACATTGGTGAAAATCTCCAGGACTTTGATCTGGGCAAAAATTTCTTGAGCAATACCCAACAAGCACAGGAAAACAAAGCAAAAATGGAGATCAGATTAAAAATCTTCTGCACAGCAAAGAAAACAATCAACAAAGCAAAGAGACAACCCACAGAATGGGAGGAAATATTTGCAAGCTACCTGACAAGAGATTAATAAACAGAATATATAAGGAGCTCAAACAAACCTACAATAACAAATCTAATAATGTGATCACAAACTGAGCAATTATTTGAACAGACATCTCAAACGAAGACATATAAATGGCAAACAGACATATGAAAAGGTGCTCAACATCACTGATCATCAGAGAAATGCAAATCAAAACTACGATGAGATAGCAGGTCACTTCAGTTGGAATGGCTTATATCCTGCCTTTTGACAGGCAATAACAAATGCTGGCAAGGATTTAGAGAAAAAGGAATCCTCATACACTGTGGTTGAGAATGTAAATTAGTACAACCACTATAGAGAACAGTTTGAAGGTTCCTCAAAAAACTAGAAATAGAGCTACAATATGATTCTGCAATCCCATTCCTGGCTATATGCCCAAAAGAAAAGAAATGAGTATATTAAAGACATATTGGCAGTCCCACGTTTGTTGAAGCAATAGCCAAGATTTGGAAGTAACTTATTTGTCCATCTACAGATATATGGATAAAGAAAATGTGCCACATATACACAATGGAGTACTATTCAGCCATAAAAAAAGAATGAGATTCAGTCATTTGCAACAACATGGCTGGAACTGGAGGTTATTATGTTAAATGACATAAACCAGGCACAGAAAGACAAACATTCCATGTTCTCACTTATTTGTGGCATCTAAAAACCAATACAATTGAACTCATAAAGATAGAGAGTAGAATGCTTGCCAGAGGCTAGGAAAAATAGTGGGGTTTGGGGAGTTGATGGGGATAGTTAATGGGTACCAAAAAATAGACAGAATGAATAAGACTTACTATTCATTGGATAGCACAACAGAGTGACTGTGGTCGATAATAATTTAATTGCACATTTAAAAATAACTAAAAGAATATTATTGAATTGTTTGTAACACAAAGGATAAATGCTTGAGGTGACAAATATCCCATTCGCCATAATGTGATTATTATGCATTGTATGCCTGTATCAAAACATCTCATATACTCTTTATATACCTACTATGTACTCACAAAAATTAAAAATTAAAAAATTGTATGTATGTAAGTTGTTCAATGTGATGTTCTGATATACATATAAATTGTCAATTGGTTTCAAAAACCAAGATGATTGGTGGAGGAAGATCCAAGATGGCCATTTAGGAACAGCTCGGAGTTGCAGCTCGCAGTGAAAGTGCAGAGGGTGAGTGGACGCTGCAATTTTATTGTCCATGGACCAAGAGATCCCAGGCGGAGGAGCCCCACGGGTCACCAGCGCAACTGTTTTGTCCGTCGCGGCTGCTTTGCCCCGCACGGCTGCTTTGTCGGCGCCCCAGCTGGCGGTTCTCTGTACAAAATACACTGGTCTGGGTGCCTTTCTGGCTGGCGACTGGAGCCCAAGGAAGTCGCCCATTCATCTGATTAAAGAGGAGACTGAACAAGGAGCCAGGCCAGGAGATTCCTGAGCAAAAAAAGCTCCACGAATCTCAGCGCTGCTGTTTAAGCCAGTGCAGTGAGTCACCACACAGGAAATCACACAGATCCCGGTGCCCTTTCAACAGGCGACTGGAACACCTGGGATAAAAAAGAAAAAAAAGGCTCTGAGGCAGGGAGCGAGGTGATCAGGCTCGGCTGGTCCCAACCCCACAAAAGAACAGCAATCAGAAACTCTCTGGATTGAGAGTTACACAACAAGTGCAGCTTAAAATGGGATGGTCCAGTTGTGTGGGGGAGGGACGTCCACTGTTACAAAGGCACTCCACCACTACGGAGGTAGTCCGCCACTGCTGAGGCAGCCTGCCGTTGCCAAGGCAACCTGCCATTGCTGAGGCTGCCTGCCATTGTTGAGGCAGCCCACCATTGCCAAGGCAACCCGCCACTACAGAGAGACACAGCCTCAACAGAGGCAGGCCACCGTTGCCAAGGCAGCTCTACCTACACCCATATAAACAGGACTGCAGGGAAGTTCACTCGGCAGCTGGGCGGAGACCACAGCAGCTCAGTAAAGCCTCTACAGGCAGACAGTGACTAGGCTGCCTCATTGCTGGGCAGGGCAGCTCTGAAGGAAAAAAAAAAAAGAGAAGGCAGCAGCATACCGGAAACTCATAAAGCCCTAAATCCCTGGGACAGAGCACCTGAGAACAAAAAGCGGTTTCTGAGTTCTGCTGCAGCAGACCTAAATGTACCTGCCCAGCAGCTCTGAATGAACAACAGAGCTCACAGCTCAGCATTTGAGCTCCTATAAAGAAGAAACTGTCTCCTCAAGCAGCTCTCTGACTCCTATATATCCAAAGAGACACCTCATAAAGGAGAGATCAGATTGACATTTGGCGGGCATCCTTCCGGGACAAAGATAGGAGAAGAAGAAAACTGGTAACAACACTTACTGTTCAGCAGCTGCTGCAGGTGAACCCCAGGCAAGCAGGGCCTGGAGTGGACCTCAGCAGACCTACAGGAGAGGGGCCAGACTGTCAGAAGGAAAACCAAGAAACAGAAATAACCTCATCGTCAACAAACAGAACATCGACTCGGAGACCCAATATGGAAGCCAGCAAGTAAAAAGTCAACAGGTGGATAAATCCATAAAGATGGGAAGAAAACAATGCAAAAAGAATGAAAACACCCGAAACCAGAACACCTCTCCTCGTACAAATGTTCACAACTCCTCACCAGCAAGGGAACAAGGTTGGATAGAGAACGAGTGTGATGAAATGACAGAATCAGATTTCAGAAGGTGGGTAGTAAGAAACTTCTGTGAACTTAAAGAACATGTTCTAACCAAATGCAAAGAAACTAACAACCTTCAAAAAAGATTTGATGAAATGCTAACGAGAATGGACAAAATAGAAAGGAATATAAGTGAATTGATGGAGCTGAAAAACGCAACACGAGAACTTC
>NW_016108254.1:137430-138830 GCF_001604975.1 Cebus imitator
CACATAACAATATTAACCCTAAATGTAAATGGACTAAATGCCCCAATCAAAAGACACAGACTGGCAAATTGGATAAAAAGCCAAAACCCAGCGGTGTGCTGTATCCAGGAAACCCATCTCACATGCAAGGATACACAAAGGCTCAAAATAAAGGGATGGAGGAAGAAAATAAAGCAAATGGAGGACAAAAAAAAAGCAGGAGTTTCAATTCTCATCTCTGATAAATTAGACTTTAAAGCAACAAAGGTCAAAAGAGACAAAGAATGACATTACATAATGGTAAAAGGATCAATGCAACAAGAAGAGCTAATGATCCTAAATATATACACACCCAATGCAGGAGCACCCAGATACATAAGGCAAGTTCTTAATGACATACACAGAGACTGGGACTCCCACACAATAATAGTGGGAGACTTTAACACCCCATGGTCAATATTAGACAGATCAACCAGAAAGAAAATTAACAAGGATATCCAGGACTTGAACTCAGACCTGGACCAAGCAAACCTAATAGACATTTCCAGAACTCTACACCCCAAATCCACAGAATATAAATTCTTCTCAGCACCACATCACATCTACTGTAAAATTGACCACATAATTGGGAGTAAATCACTCCTCAGCAAATGCAAAAGAATGGAAATCGTAACAAACAGTCTCTCAGACCACAGTGCAATCAAGTTAGAACTCAAAATTCAAAAACTAACCCAGAACCGCACAGCTTCATGGAAACTGAACAACTTGCTCTTGAATGTTGACTGGATAAACAATGAAATGAAGACAGAAATGAAGATATTCTTTGAAACCAATGAGAATGAAGACACAACATAACAGAATCTCTGGGACACATTTAAAGCAGTCTCTAGAGGAAAATATATAGCAATAAGTGCCCACATGAGAAGCAAGTAGAGATCAAAAATTGACACCCGATCATCAAAACTGAAAGAGGAGCAAGATAAAAAAAACTCAAAGTCTAGCAGAAGACAAGAAATAGCTAAGATCAGAGCAGAACTGAAGGAGATAGAGACACAAAAACTCTTCAAAATATCAATAAATCCAGGAGCTGGTTTTTTGAAAAGATCAACAAAATAGACAGGCCACTAGCCAGATTAATAGAAAAGAAAAGAGAGAATAACCAAATTGATGCAATAAAAAACCGTAAAAGGGATGTCACCACAGATTCCACAGAAGTTCAAACCATCATCAGAAATTATTATGAACAACTCTATGCACACAAACTAGTAAACCTGGAAGAAATGGATAAATTCCTGGACACTTGCCTCCTCCCAAGCCTAAACCATGAAGAAGTCGAAACCCTGAACAGACCCATAACAAGGTCTGAAGTTGAGGCAGCAATTAAGAGCTTACCACCCAAAAAAAGCCCAGGTCCAGATGGG
>NW_016108254.1:140970-144071 GCF_001604975.1 Cebus imitator
AGGGGAGGGAGGGTGGGGGGTGGGGATCTGGGGAGAGATAGCAAGGGGAGAGATGCCAGATGTAGGTGATGGGGAGGAAGGCAGCAAATCACACTGCCACGTGTGTACTTATGCAACAATCTTGCATGTTCTTCACATGTACCCCAAAACCTAAAATGCAATAAAATAAAAATAAAAATAAAAAAACAAGAACAATGGGAGCAAACCTAGGAAAAGCCATTCTAGACATTGATCTCGTGGAAGAATTTATGACTCAGTCCTCAAAAGCAATTGCAAAATAACAAAAATTGACAAGTAGAACCTTAAGTAACCTAAAGAGCTTCCACACAGCAAAATAAACTACCAACAGAGTAAAAAGACAACCTACAGAATGGGAGAAAATATTTGCAAACTATGCACCTGAAAAAAGTCTAATATCCACAATTTATAAGGAACATAAACAATTCCACAAGCAAAAAATAAATAACCCCATTAAAAGTGGCCAAAAGACATGAACAGACACTTCTCAAAAGATAACATGTGGCCAAACAACATAGGAGTAAAATGCTCCACATCACTGTTCACCAGAGAAATACAAAGCAAATCACAATGAGATGCCATCTCATGCCAGGCAGAAGGGCTATTAACAAAACGTCAAGAACAACAGATGCTGGTGAGGCTACAGAGAAAAGGGAATGCTTATACACTGCTGGTGGGAATGTAAATTAGTCCAGAAACTGTGGAAAGCAGTTTGGAGATTTCTCAAAAAACTTAAAACATAACTACCTTTCAACCCAGCAATTCCATTGTACATTGTATGTACCCTGTGTACAATAGCAAAGACCTGGAACCAACCCAAATGCCCATTGATGATACACTGGACAAGGAAAATGTGGCACATATACACCATAGAATACTATGCAGCCATAAAAAACGATGAGTTCGTGTCCTTTGTAGGGACTTGGATGAACCTGGAAACCATCATTCTCAGCAAACTGACACAAGAACAGAAAGCCAAACACCACGTCTTCTCACTCATAGGTGGGTGTTGAACAACGACAACACATGGACTCAGGGAAAGGAGCATCACACACTGGGCACAGTTGGGGGGGGGCAGGGGGGAGGCAGCAGGGGGTGGGGAGGGAGCAGAGGGTGGGGTGGAATTACATGGGGAGAAATGCCAGATATAGTATGCATCAAAAGTAAAATAAATAAATTTTAAAAAAAGAAAAGAAATTATTCTACCAAAAAGACATATGCACTTGTATGTTCATCGCAGCATTATTCAAATAGCAAAGACATGAATCAAACTAGGTGCCCATCAATGGTAGATTGGATAAAGAAAATGAGGTACATACTACACCATAGAATATCACATAGCCATCAAAAAGAACTAAATCATTTCCTTTGCAGCAACATGGATGGAGCTGGAGACCACTATCCTATGAATTAACACTGCTACAGAAAACCAAATACTGCATGTTCTCACTTTTAAGTGGGACTTAATCATTGGGTACTCATGGACATAACGATGGCAATAACCATCACTGGGGACTGCTAGAAGAAGGAATGAGGGAGGGGGAAGGATTGAAAAACGTAACTTTTGGTTACTATGCTCACTACCTGGGTGATAGGGTCATTCACATCCCAAACTTCAGCTTCGCACAATATACCCATGGAACAAACCTGCACATGTACCCCCTGAATCTAAAATGAAAGTTAAAATCATAAAGTCGTATTTGATGAAAGTTCAGCTAGATACAGTATTATTAAATGGCAGTATTTTTTCAGCACTTTGAAACCGTCATAAAACTCTCTCCCGGTCTGTATGGTTTCCATTGAGAAGTTCGTTGCCAGATGAATTGGAACTCCTTTATGTTACTTGCTTCTTTTCTCTTGCTGCTTTTCTTTTCTTTCTTTCTTTTTTTTTTTAGATAGGGTTTCACTCTTGTTGCCTAGGCTGGAGTGCAATGGTGTCATTTCAGCTCACCACAACCTCTGCCTCCCGGGTTCAAGAGATTCTCCTGCCTCAGCCTCCCAACTACCTGGGATTACAGGCATGTGCCTCCACACCTGGCTAGTTTTGTATTTCTAGTAGAGACGGCGTTTCTTCATGTTGGTCAAGCTGGTCTTGAACTCCCGACCTCAGGCGATTCGCCCACCTTGGCCTCCCAAAGTGCTGGGATTACAGGAGTGAGCCACCGCGCCTGGCCTTCTCTTGCTGCTTTTAAGATTCTCTCTTTGCTCTTGACCTTTGATAATTTGATTATTATATGCCTTTGGGTAGTTTTATTTCAGTTTTATCTGTTTGATATAATCTAATCTTTCTGTACCTGATATATTTCTTTCTTTTTCAAGTTTGGAAAGTTTTCTGTTAGTATTTCTTTGAAAAAGCTTCCTACCCCTTAATCTTGCTCAAATTCCTCTTGAACACCAATAATTCTTAGATTTGTTCTTTGGAGGTAATTTTTTGTATCTTGCAGATGATCTTCATTCCCTGTCATTCTCTTTTTCTCCTTTGACTATGTATTTTCAAATAGCCTAACTTTGACCCCACTGATTCTTTTTTGCTTGATCCAGTCTGCAGCTGAGAGCCTGTAATGAATTTTTCAGTTCATTAGAAAATAAAGATTTTTGTTCCAAGATTTCTGTTTGATTTGTTTTATTATTTCAATCTCTTGGTTAAATTTCTCTGACAGTCTGGGCATGGTGGCTCATACCTGTAACCAGCAATTGGGAAGGCTGAAGCAGGCAATGATTTGAGGCCAGGAGTTTGAGACTAGCCAGGACAATATAGAGAGACTTTGTCTCTACAAAAATTATAAATAAATAAATAAATCTGATAAATCCCTGAATTGATTTTGTGTGTTATCTTGGGGATCAAGGAATTTCCTTAAAACTACTATTTTGGGGAGGAGGATTCAAGATGGCCATTTAGGAACAGCTCAGGATTGCAGCTCCCAGTGAAAGCACAGAGGGTGAGTGGACGCCGCATTTTTATTGCCCACAGACTAGGAAATTCCCAGGCGGAGGGGCTCCACAGGGTCACCAGCGCAGCTGTGCTGGCAGGCGTCGCTGCTTTGCCCTGCGTGGCTGCTTTGTCGGTGCCCTGGAGCAGCGGT
>NW_016108254.1:149127-152322 GCF_001604975.1 Cebus imitator
GGGGAAATAGGGGAGGGACGGTGGGGGGCGGGGAGCTGGGGAGAGATAGCAAGGGGAGAGATGCCCGATGTAGGTGATCGGGAGGAAGGCAGCAAATCACATTGCCACGTGTGTACCTGTGCAACAATTTTGCATGTTCTTCACATGTACCCCAAAACCTAAAATGCAATAAAATAAATAAATGGGAAAAAAAAGGGGGAAAAAAAACTACTATTTTGAATTATTGGTCAGAAAGCTCCCATATGATCATCTCATTAGGGTCGGTCAGTTGTTTCTTGCTTTGTTCATTTGGGGAAGTCATAGTTCCCTATCTGCTATTGTTTCTTGTGGATGTTTCTGTGAGAACTTACACTAGTCTCATAGAAAGCAGGTGGTCCTTATTTAGACCTCATTTTATCTTTAAGAACTTTGAATTTGGCATTTAGATCGTGCAAGTTGGAAATACATCCTACGGCCAACTCACTGGCTTCTGCTATTTCTCAGAATTGACCCCTAGGTCCTCTTCAGTAAGTACTACCCTATATCTAAATAATTGTCTTTTCTTGCACACAATTTTAAAAATGTTTCTCTTGCCGGGTGCGGTGGCTCACGCCTGTAATCCCAGCACTTTGGGAGGTTGAGGTGGGTGGATCACGAGGCCAGGAGTTCGAGACCAGCCTGACTAACGTGGTGAAACCCCGTCTCTACTAAAAATACAAAAATTAGCCGGGCGTGGTGGTGCTCACCTGTAATCCCAGCTGCTCAGGAGGCTGAGGCAGGAGAATCACCTGAGCCCAGGAGACAGAGATTGCAGTGAGCTGAGATTGGGCCATTACACTCCAGCCTGGGCAACAGAATGAGACTCTGTCTCAAAAAAATAAAACAAAAATAAGACACATTTTATAATTGCCTTAGAACAGACGATACATAGCACTACTGCTCTTTTGAGAAATCTATTATAGCTATTACTAAGAAATATTTTGAAAATATTTGGCACAATACTTGTTGGCTTCTCACCAATCACTCCCCACAAAAGGATCTTAAGATAAAAGGGGTTTACTTGGTTATACATTTTTTCTTAGTAATTATTCTGAATCAGGCTCACAAGTATGCTGGTTGATCAGCCACTTGGTTAAGTATCTATTACCTGTTCTAGGGCTGCTAGTTACCAATGGACAACTGATGCTGGACCCTTACAAGTTGTCATAATGGTTTTTTCCTTTGTCCTTCCCAAATAAATACCACTGTAAAGCCATGCCCCTGCCACATGCACCAATAAAAGATAGCCAGACTTGAATCATTGTAAAATTTAGTAAGTCCGTGTTTCAGGAGAGAGAAAAGGAAGAGCTTACTAAAAAGCTAAGATCACAGTATTACAGAAACTTCAGTATGGGAAGCATTTCTCCATTACAGCTCATTCAACTACTCAAGATATTGCCCGTAATACTCTATCAGGATCAAGGAACAATTCAGGCCTATGGTGAATTAAAACACTGCAGAGCTTTGGAAAAATAAACATTTAAAGAAAATGACTGTTTTATCTGAGTCTTCTTACCCTTAAAATACCTGCAAAAAATGTTCTTGGTATCTAATGATCATGGTTCCGACATTTTTATGGCTTGTAAAATTAAATTCTTTATTTCATTTTAGAGGTTTGATATAGTGAATTTCCTATACTAGCAGCAGGGCAAATTCCATCCAGAATTCCACGTTTTGTACCCAAGAAGAAGATTCAGTTTCACCCCCTGTGCCCCATGGTGGGGAATTCTCCATGGAATATTATACAAAAGACTTGACATTTTGTTCTTTTTTCCTTTAACAGCAATGCATACATCGGTCTATTACCTTTACAATATGTGTTTCCCACACGGACACATGAATGCAGCTTGCTTCTGAACGAGAGGTGACTTCTTGTCCTTGTCCCTTTCCCTGCAGCTTTATTACTAGTGAAACGTCAGCAACTAGCTTTTCATCAAAAGCAATGCCTTAAGTGGGACTTCGGCTCTGTTAAGCTTTACAAATGGCTTTAATTTCTCATAGCTAATGTTAGGAGCTTGTGGTAAGGAAAAGAAAAGGGGAACTTGTGGAATTTCATATTTTGATCACTGCACAGCCGCCAGGAAGAGGTGTTCCTTTGCTTTCTTCCTGCCCTTGGCTGTTTGTCGCCTTGTAGCACAACCTCCTGTCTCTCTCCTCCACTTCTTCCCTATCTCCCCTGCCTCTGCCATCTCTGTATACTGCTCGCTCTCTCGCTCTCTCTCTCTCTCTCTCTCTCTCTCTCCCCCTTTCTTTCTCTCTCTCTCCCCCTCCTTCCTGCATCTTTTCAGTCTTCCAGCTGGCTTTTCATTCCATCCTTTTCCCATCCATGCTTTCTCCTTCTATATTACAGGTTTGAGATTCTTTCATCCCTTTGCTCTCCCACACACGCCCCTGTCAGTTTCCCCACTACCAGGGAAGCCAACATGTGGGAAGACCATGAGTGCATACATACATATATCCACCAGTCTCTCTGTCAAGTAATCCATCTTTTCCATTTGGTTTTTCAATTCATTCATTCGTTCACTCATTCATGCCTCCAACAAACATATTTGAGAGTCTAATATATAACAGGCACTGGACTAAGCCCTTAGGATATACAGTGGGAAAAAAAACAGACAATGATAACTTTCACCATGGGGCTGTCACTGCAATGGGGAGAGAGATGTTTCAAAAACGATCCCTCTAAAAATATACATCATTATGACACATACTGGGATAAATGGTAGAGAGGAAGTTTCCAGAGCACTAAGAGAAAGTAAAAGAACATAAATAATTTAAATTAAGGAAGAAGTGGTTTGTGACTGGAAAATGCTATCACGAAGAAGTGACATTTAAGCTGAGGACTTGGAAATAAGCATGAGGTAGACAGGTGAACAGCAAAGAGGGTTCTCCAGTTCAGGGGTATTGGGAGCAAAACTATAAAGTCAGTTCCTAAGAGTAACAAGCCTGGCTTCAACAGGGGCCTAAGACAAGATCAGAATAGTTCAAGCAAGGAGGTGGGGGATACGCCAGGGTCAGAGGGTTGAGAAAATCGTTTTCAGCATATATCACTGTTATTGCCATTCTCTTAGGCAAGGTCCCTCTCTTGTTGCCATTCATTTATTTGATCCTTTTTGTTTGCATTCTCTACTCCCACGCTGCCCTGCTCATCTAAATGTACCATTCTAGTATGTATAT
>NW_016108255.1:0-19235 GCF_001604975.1 Cebus imitator
GATGTAGAAAACCACAGACAAAGTATAAAAGGTATTAAGAATCTACCTCCTAGAGTCTGGTATTTACAGGTGAGTTTTATAATAAATTCAAGGACTAGGAATTCCATTGTTAATTGGGATGAAAGTCCTTCATCCATTTTAAAGGCTAGGATACTCGTGATGCCAAAAGGGCAATCATTGCAATATTAAAACCAAAACCAAAGGCTGGGTGTAGGGGCCTCATGCCTGTCATCCCAGTACTTTGAGAGGCCGAGGCAGGTAAATCAGTTAGGGTCAGGAGTTTGAGACCAGCCTGGCCAACATAGTGAAACTTCATATCTACTGGAAATACAAAAAATTAGCTGGCTGTGGTGAGTGGCTGTAGTCCCAGCTACTCGGGAGGCTGAGGCAGGATAATTGTTTGAACCTGAGAAGTGGAGGTTGCAGTGAGGTGAGATCGCGCCACTGCACTCCATCCTGGGCAACAAAAGTGAAACTCCATCTTGAACAAAAAAATAATAATGGAAAGAAAACCATAGCCTAGTTTGTGTATACAAAGGAGGGAACCTAATTAGTCAACCAGAACCCAGCCTTGTGATTTGAACACAAGCTGTGAAGACGCCTCTCCTTCCAAGACTGCTCCAGTACCCATGAGACCGAGCCCCATGCTGCCTCGGCATTCTGCCCCCACACTTCCTTCCCCATGGTGTGTGGTCCTGAGACTGTCCCTCGCTCATGGCAGCTGGCATCAAGTGCGGCCATCAGTAGCTGTGAATGTGGTCCAGGTGGCACCCACACCAGTGAACTCACCTCGGCCCTGGGACTTGGCTGCAGGCTTTACAATCCAGATGTTCCGCAGCCTGTCGATGTCCATCTGAGGGTTCACGGATGTGATTTTATTCAGCAGAGCCTGGCACTGTGAAAAGTAACTTCTTGAATTGGAGATGAAAGTGTCACCACTACAAAGCAAGATCCAGAAAGTGCATGAGACTCTGAGGCTGGACCCTGCCTTGCTCACCAAGCAGGCTCCACTCTGGGATGGTCCGGGGCTGACGCGGCAGGAAAGGGTTGGGGGTTGCCCAGGATGTTCTGCCAATAGGACAGACACCTGGAAACTCAACCCTGTGAGGCCACACCAGGCAAAAGCCTTGTGAAGGGCCATGTGGGGACCCCAGTGTGTGGGTCTGAGCTGGCCATGGGCCCCAAGCAGCACCCTGCCTGGGTGGAAATGGTGGGAGGCAGGTGAGAGGAGACGCAGCCAAGGCCACCCAGGGGTCCACCTGTGGTTGGTGGTGCCTGGGCTCATCCCCTGGTAGGAAAGTGGCCAGCCCATGCAGGCCCCCTGTGTCCCCACCAGCTGCCAGCACCACGTCCTGTGAGCTCGACATCAATCTGACTCGAGACCCTGTTGGTGGCTTTGCAGTCACGGGCTAGACTCCAGGAGTCATAACTACCGGGAAAAAGGAGGGGGTAAGGAGAGCTATTTGATCGGGTTTAGAGCTGTGTGGGGTGCACTCCTGCTGCCCGGGTGGTGGAGGGGAAGCCATGTGGTGCCAGCAGCCACCCCAGGGCCCGTTGAACCCGTTGGACCTGTTGGACCCATCCTGCATGGGCAGACTCAGAGCTGCAAAGAAGAAGGCTCAGCGTGGAGTCCCCCCCGCTCCCCCCTGATATCCTGATGAGGCGGCTGGGGCACAGGAGCGGGGCCAGCAGGGCTCCAAGGATACCAGCTGTGACTCTCCTGGCCTGCCTGAGCTGGGGTGGGGCTCCATTCACACCTGCTGGGGCAGCTTGAAGGGAGAAGTGAGGCTGGGGTGTCCCTGACAACATGGGAAGGGCCCTGCCCTGTGGAGCTGTGTGACAGGCCCCTCCCGGGAAGGACTGAAGGTGACCTCAGGTGGGCAGCACCTCCTGGCTCTCCCCAGCCGACACGCCGCCTCCCTGGTGATCAACGTGCACTCCTGGCCCCAGGATGGGAAGAGGGCCCTCCACTGCAGTGAGGATGTGAAGCAAGCCAGGTGCAGCCAGCCCCCCGACCCCGCACCCCTGAAACAGCCCCGTCCCTGCTGCATGGACCGGCCCAAAACTATCGCGTGTAAACAGGGCGGGTCATCATGGACATCCACCATGCTGGTTACAGTCAACGCCGCCCAGGGGACCAGCAAGCTTCTAGTGACCCGGGGCTGCAGTGACTTGCTCAGGAGGAAAACAAGCTGTGGCCATCCCATGGGAAGGAATCATTTCACAATTGCTGCTAGAACATAGAAATATGATGGAATCTTGTATATTAAGTTTGTACCCAGTGACCTTGCTGATTTCACTTAATTTTAATACTTTATAATTTATTTAAATTATTTAAATATTAAATTTTCTATATGAACAATCCTGTCATCTACAAATAAGAATTTTATTTTTTCCCTTCTCATCTTCATGCCTTACTTTTTTCCTGTACTATTAAGCCAGTCAGACCATTCAAAGCTGAACAGAAGTCTGATGGTGAGCATCTGTCTCATTCTGATTTTGCTTTCAATAATATATAACCCCTAAGAAATATGTTAGCTGATGGATTCTTAAACTTTCAAATGAAAAGATTTAGTTGTGTGGAAGTCAGTCACACCTGTAATCCTAGCACTTTGGGAGGCAAAAGCAGGAGGATTGCTTGAGGCTAAGAGTTCGAGACAAGCCTGGGCAACATAGCAAGACCCTACCTCTACCAAAAAAATTTTAAAAATTAGCCAGTGTGATGGCATGTGCCTGGAGTCCCAGCTACTTGAGAAGCTGAGGTGGAAAGATTGCTTGAACCCAGGAGTTTGAGGTGGCAGTGAGCTATGACTGTGCCACTACGCTCCAGCCTAGGTGGACAGAGTGAGACCCCATCTCAAAAAAAAAGTTTTTTCATTTCCTAGTTTGCTATACAAATTTACAAGAACAGGTATTAAATTTCACCAATTTTTGCATCTTTTGAGATGATCATATAGCTTTCCTTTTGACCTCACGGACCCCACATGTGCCAGTGTGGATGGACCTCATAGATCCCACATCTGCTGGTGTGGATGGACCTCACAGATCCCATGTGTGCCAGTGTGGACCGACCTCACTGACTCCACATGCACCAGCGTGGACAAACCTCACAGATCCCACATGCACCAGCGTGGACGGACCTCACAGATATTACGTGTGCCAGCATGGATAGACCTCACAGATCCCACGTGTGCTGGCGCGGACGGACCACACAGATCCCACATGTGCTGATGTGGACGGACCTCACAGATCTTACGTATGTCGGCATGGACGGACCTCACCAACCCTGTGTGTGCTGGCGTGGATGGACCTCACAGATCCCACGTGTGCCAGCATGGACGGACCTCACAGATCCCATGTGTGCTGATGTGGACGGACCTCACAGATCTTACATGTGCCTGTATGGACGGACCTCACCAACCCCATATGTGCTGGCATGGATGGACCTCACAGATCCCACGTGTGCCGGCAGGGATGGGCCTCACAGATCGCACGTGTGCCGGCGTGGGCAGACCTCACAAATCCCACGTGTGCCGGCATGGACGGACCTCACAGATCCCATGTGTGCTGATGTGGACGGACCTCACAGATCTTACGTGTGCCAGCATGGACGGACCTCACCAAACCCATGTGTGCTGGCGTGGATGGACCTCACAGATCCTACGTGTGCCGGCATGGACAGACCTCACAGATCACACGTGTGCCGGCATGGACGGACCTCACAGATCCCATGTGTGCCGGTGTGGATGGACCTCACAGATCCCATGTGTGCCAGTGTGGACAGACCTCACAGACTCGCCCCTGGTGGCAGCTGCTCATGCTTCTGGGGTGCCAAGGCCACCTCTGTCCAGTTCCTCTTTCTGGTGGCTGCTGTCAAGCGAGTGCTGGACTCCTGGCTCCGGGAAGAACTTGGCCCTCAGCAGGGGGCAGAAAGGCCAGGGTCAGCCTTCGGACTCCTAGAGCAGCAAATGGTGATGAAGTTGGCGAGCCAGGAGCTCTGGGCCCAAGCATGCCTCTGCCAGTCACTTGCCAATGGCCGAGAGTGAGGCAGGTGGCCCAGCTGTGAAATGGACAAATCCCATCTGCCTGTCTCAGACGGGGGGGGGGGGGGGGCTCAAATGATATCACACCCTTCTGGATTTTGAAGATGCACAAGACAATGTTACTCCCCAAAGGCACCCCAAGGCGGGTATCATTCTCTCAACATCCCTGGTGGGACAGGCAACAGAGGGCCTAGGCACCCTGACACCTGTAAGGCACCCCAAAATCCAGACACCCCAATACCCAACAAGCATCCCAGACTCCAGACAAGTGCCTCAATACCCAACAAGCATCTCAACACCCAGACAGAAGCCCCAATGTCCAGACAGACACCCCAATACCCAAAAAGAATACCCCACAGGTAAGTTAATGCCCAGACAGGTGACCCAGTTCCCAGAGACCGCACGGCCCCTGCAGCTCCTGCAATCCCCACTCGCCGGCTCTGGCGCATGCTGAGGGAGGCTATACTTCGGGCTCTGTGAGCCAAGGGCCTGCACAAATGTTACTGAATGAGGGCGTAGTACTGCTGAGTCAGGTCTTCCCACTCGACCTTGGTGAGGTCCTCCACGGTGCCCTCTGCCATGTCGATGTCCTCATGCTCCAGCTTCCCCAGGTAGGTCTGGCACACCTTGCACGCAACATCCATAAGCTGCCCAGGAAGGCCCCTGAGCTTTGCCTCAGCATTTTCAGCATCTGAAACCCAAACACAGGCACATGGAGTGTGGACTGCCACAAGGAGGCAGCCCCGCCCACCTCGTGGAGTGATGCCTAAAGCCATGGACAAAGGCAGCTCCACTCCCTCTGTGCCCCGGTACCCAACAAGTATCCCAGACACCCAGACAGGCACTGCAAGACCCCACAAAGCTTCTCTGGGCAGCCACCCTGGATGCCGCGCCTGCGTCTGTGCAGGTGACTTCCTCCCACCTGAATGGCCCCATCCTCCACTGGCTCCATGAGTACCACCTCCTCAAACAAACGTGGACCCTGCCACCTGACTCTCAGTACCCCACAGTAGCAATTACTGATAAGTCCAACTTCATTAAAATGAAAAGCTTCTGCTCTGTAAAGGACACTGAGAAGACAAGCCATAGATTGGGAGGAAATATTTGCACACATCTAACAAAGGAATGTTATCTAGAGTATGCAGAGAACTCTTGAAAGTCAACAATAAGAAAACGTAATTTTATTTCTTATTTGTATTTTTTGAGCCAGAGTTTTGCCCTTGTCTCCCAGGCTGGAGTGCAATGGCAAGATCTCGGCTCACTGCAACCTCCACCTTCCAGGTTCAAGCAATTCTTGTGCCTCAGCCTCTCAAGTAGCTGGGATTACAAGTGCCCACCATCACACCTAGTTAATTTTGTATTTTTAGTAGAGATGGAGTTTCACCGTGTTAGCCTAGCTGGTCTCAAACTCCTGACCTCAAGTGATCCACCTGCCTCAGCTTCCCAAAGTGCTGGGATTACAGGTGTGAACCACCACATCCAGCCAGAAAACATAATTTACAAATGTGACTCTGAACAGTCACCTCACCAAAAAATCTATACAGATGGAAAACAAGCATATGAACACATGCTCAACATCAAATGCCACTGTGGAATTGCAAATCACAACAATAATGAGGCACTACGACAGACCCAGGAGAATGGTAACAAACAGAACACTGACAACATCAAATGCTGGTGAGGATGTGGCGGACAGGAACTCTCCCTCATTGCTGGTGGAAATGCAAAATGGTGCAGCTACTTTGGAAGACAGTCTGGCAGTTTCTTAGAAAACTAAACATACTCTTTCCACACCACCCAATAAGTACACTCCTTGGTAACTGCCCAAAGGAGGTCAAAATTTACAGGTGCAGGCCTGTAATCCCAGCACTTTGGGAGCCTGAGGCGGGCGGATCATGAGGCCAAGAGATTGAGACCATCCTGGCCAACATGATGAAACCCTGTCTCTACTGAAAGTGCAAAAATTAGCTGGGTGTGGTGGTGTGCACCTGTAGTCCCAGCTACTCAGGAGGCTGAGACAGCAGAATCACTTGAGCCCAGGAGGCGGAGGTTGCAGTGAGCCGAGATTGCACCACTGCACTCCAGCCTGGGCAATAAAGAGAGACTCTGTCTCCAAAAAAAGAAAAAGAAAAGAATTGGAAAGAATTCCAACCATACAAAGAGATTCAAGAAAGGAAAACATTCTTCAAAATCCTCCCCCAAGAGATAATCTCTGACCTGACACCTTGGGGAGCACCCATCTGGGTCGGTCTCTGCAGACAAGCGTGTGTGGACACACGGACACGCACATTTACCTGCACGGACAGAATCCCACATGCAACATTCCACAAGGCAGAAGGTTCCACATGGTGCCCTGTGAGTGCAGGCCGGGCTTCCCTCCGCCCTGCTCTGTGCAGACCCCAGGGAGGGAGCTGGGCCCCAGGCCCCCTGCACTTCATGGTCCGACCTCCTGTTCCTACCCTTGGAGTGGCATCTGTAGCTTTCCTTGTCATTTTCAGGTAGAAGTCTCATTTTTAACATATGTTTTGAATTGTCTTAGAAATATAAAAGTGTAAGGCTGGGCCTGGTGGCTCACACCTGTAATCCTAGAACTTTGGGAGGTCAAGGCTGGTGGATCACCTGAGGTCAGGAGTTCAAGACCAGCCTGGCCAACAGGTGAAACCCCGTCACTACTAAAAATACAAAAATTAGCCAGGTGTGGTGGTGTGCACCTGTAATCCCAGCTACTTGTGAGGCTGAGGCAGGAGAATCACTTGAACCTGGGAGGCAGAGGTTGCAGCGAGCCAAGATCGAGCCTCTGCACCCCTGCCTGGGTAAGAAGAGCAAAACTCTGCCTCAAAAAAAAAAAGAAAAAAAAAAAAGAAAAAGAAAAATATAAAAGTGTAACTAATAGCATACTAACCGCTAACCACTAACCACTGCATCCTGGGGTGAGAAATAGCATCGTCAACAGAACCAAAGTCCCCCAGTCACCCCCGTCAGGTAGCTGCCACCTGCATCTCTCTCCTCCACACCTAGTGAGCAGAATGTTTCCGTCCCCCTGAAATGCATGTGCTGCAGTCCTCACCCCCAGGCGATGGCATAGGAGGCAGGGCTCTAGGATTAGGTCATGAGCATGAGGCCCTTATAAAGTGGCCCCAGAAAAACCCTTGCCCCTGGGTGAGGATGCAGAAAGAAATCAGCTGTCTGTGAAACAGGGCACCCTCACCAGCCCAGCCATGCTGCCCCTGATCCAGCCTCCAGCCTCCAGAGCAGTGAGGAATGTTCTTTCCCGGGACCTGCAGAGCTGCTGGAGCACTCAAGGGCTCTGTGGGAATGGCACTGACTCCAGGAACTTGGAAGAGTGAGCTCGCTGGCCTCGTGGGAGGCTCCAGATCAAGTCTGTGCCCATTTTTCTACTTGCCTTTTCATTACTGATTTGTGAGTTCTTTACATATCCTGGATATTTGATCTTTTAAATTGTAAGTACTACAAATGTCGCTTCCCACTCTGGTTTCTCTTTCATCCTCTTTATGGGGGAGCGTGGGGTGTCCCCAAGGAACCAGACTGGGCTGGGGAGGTGGGAGGGCACACTGCTGTGTTGCTGGAGACCCCAGCTCACTTGCTGGCCAGGCCTGGCCTGTAACACACACGCTGGGAAGGCCCTCAGCTTCCACGAGCATGTGGCAGGCCAGCCCAGTGTGGGTAGAGGGAGATAGGCAATAAAATGCAATAAAATAAATGGGGAGAAAAAAAGATAGTTATTCCAGAGTGAACTCCCATTTATTCTGGAATATCCAAACGCAGCTTTTAGAAGAAACATGTTTCTAACTCGCTGAATCTAAACATAGACGCAACTTCCTAAGGTGAACGAACACACAGCAGAGCAGTTTGAAAGATCGTTTCTCCTGTGTTTGAGGCACGGTCTTACTGCTAATTCTTATATGCCTTTATAGGGAGGGAAATATCTGTTTCTATATTCTCCAAAGAAAGGGTTTCTGAACTGCTGTATGCACACAACAGTTTAACTCTGTAAGTTGAACATACACCTTGACAACCATTCTGTCAGATAGCTCCGTTTTTGTTTTAGAGCCAGATATTTCTCATTACAGCCTATACTCCCATTCACTCTGGAATATCCAAACGCAGCTTTTAGAAGAAACGTGTTTCTAACTCGCTAAATCTAAACATAGATGGAACTTCCTATGATGAACTAACACAAAGCAGAGCAGTGTGAAATATTCGTTTCTTCTGTGTTTTAGACGCAGTCTTACTGCTAACACTTATATGCCTGTATATGGCTGAAAATATCTGTTTCCAGATTCTCCAAAGTTACAGTTTCTGAACTGCTGCATACACACATCAGTTTAACTGTGTAAGTTGAATGAAAACATTGAAAACCTTTCTGCTAGATAGCTCCGTTTTTGTTTTAGAGCCAGATATTTCTCATTACACCCTATAGAAGCATTCATCCTGGAATATCCAAACGCAGCTTTTAGAAGAAACATGTTTCTAACTCGCTGAATCTAAACGTAGATGCAACTTCCGAAGATGAGTGAACACAGAGCAGAGCCATTTGAAACATACGTTTCTTCTGTGTTTTAGACTCAGTCTTACTGCTAATACTTATATGCCTGTATATGGCTGGAAATGTCTGTTTCTAGATTCCCCAAAGAAAGCGTTTCAGAACTGCTGCACACGCACATCAGTTTAACTCTGAAAGGTGAATGTACACCATGACAACCATTCTGCTAGATAGCTCCTTTTTTTATTTACAGCCAGATACTTCTCATTACAGCCTATACTCCCATTTACTCTGGAATATCCAAACGCAGCTTCTAGATGAAACGTGTTTCTAACTCTCAGAATGAAAACATGGAAATAACTTACTACGTTGAACCAACACACAGCAGAGCAGTTTGAAAGATAAGTTACTCCTGTATTTTAGGTGCAGTCTTTCTGCTCATTCCTATATGTCTGCATATGGCAGGAAATATCTGTTTTTAGTTTCTCCAAAGAAACTGTTTCTGAGCTGCTGCATACACACATCAGTTTAACTCTGTAAGTTGAATGTACGCCTTGAAAACCATTCTGCTAGATAGCTCCGTTTTAGTTTTAGAGCCAGGAATATCTCATTACAGTCTATACTCCTATGCACTCTGGAATATCCAAACACAGCTTTTAGAAGAAACGTGTTTAAGTGGCTGAATCTAAACATAGATGCAACTTCCAAAGGTGTATGAACAGAAAGCAGAGCAGTTGGACAAATACGTTTCTCCTGTGTTTTAGACGCAGTCTTACTGCTAATTCTTGTATGCCTGTATATGGCTGGACATATGCGCTTCTAGATTCTCCAAAGAAAGTGTTTCTGAATTGCTGCACACACACATCAGTTTACCTCTGTAAGATGAATGTACACCTTGACAACCATTCTGCTAGATAGCTCTGTTTTTGTTTTAGAGACACATATTTCTCATTACCCCCTATAAACCCGTTGACTCTGGAATATCCAATCGCAGCTTTTAGAAGAAAGGTGTTTCTAACTCGCTGAATCTAAACATAGACTCAACTTCCTAAGGTGAATGAACACACAGCAGAACAGTTGGAAGATTTGTTTCTCCTCTGTTTTATATGCAGTCTTACTGCTAATTGTCATATGCCTGAACATGGCTGGAAATGTCTGTTTCGAGATTCTCCAAACAAAGTGTTTCTGAACTGCTGCATACACAGATCAGCTTAACTCTGTAAGTTGAATGGACGCCTTGAAAACCATTCTGCTAGATAGCGCCGTTTTTGGTATAGAGTAGATATTTCTCATTACAGACTATACTACCATACACTCTGCAATATCCAAATGCAGCTTCAAGAAGAAACGTGTTTCTAAGTCTCAGAATCAAAATATAGAAGTAATGTTCTAAGTTGAACCAACACACAGCAGAGCAGGGTGAAAGATATGTTTCTCCTGTATTTTAGACACAGTCTTTCTCCTAATTCCTATATGCCTGTATATGGCTGGAAATATCTGCTTCTAGATTCTCCAACGAAAGCGTTTCTGAACTGCTGCACACACACATCAGTTTAACGCTGTAAGTTGAATGTACACCTTGACAACCATTCTGCTAGATAGCTCCGTTTCTGTTTTAGAGCCAGATATCTCTCATTAAAGCCTATACTCCCAGTTACTCTGGAATATCCAAACACAGCTTTTAGAAGAAACATGTTTCTCACAGGCTGAATCTAAACATAGTTGCAACTTCCTAACGTGAACGAACACAAAGCAGAGCAGTTTGAAAGATACGTTTCTCCTGTGTTTTAGATGCAGCCTTAATGCTAATTCTTGTGTGCCTGTATATGGCTGGAAATACCTGCTTCTAGATTCTCCAAAGAAAGTGTTTCTGAACTGCTGCATTCACACATCAGTTTAACTCTGTAAGTTGAATGTGCACCCTGACAACCATTCTGCTTGAAAGCTCCGTTTTTGTTTTAGAGCCAGGTATTTCTCATTACAGCCTATAATCGCATGCACTCTGGAATATCCAAATGCAGCTTTTAGAAGAAACGTGTTTCAAACTCGCTGAATCTAAACATACATGCAACTCCCTAACGTGAATGAACAGACAGCATAGCTGTTTGAAACAAACGTGTCTCCTGTGTTTTAGATACAGTCTTACTGAAAATTCTTATGTGCCTGTATATGGCTGCAAACATCTCTTTCTAGATTCTCCAAAGAAAGGGTTTCTGACTTGTGGCATACAGATATCAGTTTAACTCTGTAATTTGAATGTATACCTTGACAACCATTCTGCTAAATAGTTCCGTTTTTGTTTTAGAGCCAGATATTTCTCATTACTGCCTGTACTCCCTTCCACTCTAGAACATCGAAATGCAGCTTCTAGAAGAAACGTGTATCTACCTTGCAGAATCCAAACACCGATGTAACTTCCTAAGTTGAACGAACACACAGCAGAGCAGTTTGAAAGATACGTTTCTCCTGTATTTTAGACGCAGTCTTTCTGCTAATTCCTATGTGCCTGTATATGGCTGGAAATATCTGTGTCTAGATTCTCCAAAGAAAGGATTTCTGAACTGCTGCATACACACATCAGTTTAACTCTGTAAGTTGAATGTACACCTTGACAACCATTCTTCTAGACAGCTCCATTTTTGTTTTAGAGCCAGATATTTCTATTTACAGCCTATACTCCCATTCACTCTGAAATATCCAAACGCAGCTTTCAGAAGATACGCTTTTCTAACTCGCTGAATCTAACCTTAATAGCAACTTCCTAAGGTGAACGAACACACAGCAGAGCAGTTTGAAAGATACGTTTCTCCTGTGTTTTAGACGCAGTGCTTCTGCTAATTCCTATATGCCTGTATATGGCTGGAAATATCTGTTTCGAGATTCTCCAAGGAAAGGGTTTCTCAACTGCTGCATACATACATCAGTTTATCTCTGTAAGTTGAATGTACACCTTGACAAGCATTCTGCTAGATACCACAGTTTTTGTTTTAGAGCCAGATATTTCTCACTACAGCCTATACTCCCATTCACTCTGGAATATCCAAGAGAAGAAACGTGTTTCTAACTCGCTGAATCTAAACATACATGCAACTTACTAAGGTGAACGAACACACAGCAGAGCAGTTGAATGATACTTTTCTCGTGTGCTTTAGTTCGCAGTCTTACTGCTAATTCTTATATGCCTGCATATGGCTGGAAATATCTGTTTTGAAGATTCTAAGAAGAAAGGGTATCTGAACTGCTGCATACAAACATCAGTTTAACACTGAAAGTTGAATGTACCCCTTGACAACCATTCTACTAGACATCTCCATTTTTGTTTTAGAGCCAGATATTTCTCTTTATAGCCTATACTCCCATTCACTCGGGAATGTCCAATAGGAGAAACGTGTTTCTATCTCGCTAAATCTAAACATAGATGGAACTTCCTATGATGAATGAACACAAAGCAGAGCAGTTTGAAAGATACGTTTCTTCTGTGTTTTAGACGCAGTCTTACTGCTAATACTTATATGCCTGTATATGGCTTGAAATATCTGTTTCTAGATTCTCCAAATAAAGGGTTTCCTAACTGCTGCATACACACATCAGTTTAACTCTGTAAGTTGAATGTACACCTTGAGAACTGTTCTGCTAGATAACTCCATTTTTGTTTTAGAGCCAGATATTTCTCATTACACTGTATACTCCCATTCACTCAAGAATATCGACATGCAGCTTTTAGAAGAAACTTGTTTCTAACTCGCTGAATCGAAACACAGATGCAACTTCCAAAAGGGAACGACCACACAGAAGAGCAGTTTGAAACATACGGTTCTCCTGTGTTTTAGACGTAGTCTTTCTGCTAATTCCTATATGCCTGTATATGGCTGGAAATATCTGCTTCTAGATTCTCCAAAGAAAGGGTTTCTGAACTGCTGTATACACACGAGTTTAACTCTGTAAGTTGAATGTACACCTTGACAACCATTCTGTTGGATAGCTCTGTTTTTGTTTTAGAGCCAGATATTTCTCATTACAGCCTACACTCCGATACACTCTGGAATGTCCATACGCAGCTTTTAGAAGAAACGTATTTCTAACTCGCTGAATCTAAACATATATGCAACTTCCTAAGGTGAACGAACACACAGCAGAGCACTGTGAAAGATACGTTTCTCCTGTGTTTTAGAGGCCGTCTTACTGCTAATTCTTATATGCCTTTATGTGGCTGGAAATATCTCTTTCTAGATTCTCCAAAGAAAGGGTTCCTGAACTGTTGCACACACACATCAATAAAACTCTGTAAGTTGAGTGTACAGCTTGACAACCATTCTGCTAGATAGCTCCATTTTGTTTAAGAGCAAGATATTTCGAATTACAGCGTATACTCCAATTGACTCTGGAATATTGTTACACAGCTTTTAGAAGAAACGTGTTTCTAAGTCGCTGAAACTAAACATAGGTGCAACTTCCTAAGATGAATGAACACAAAGCAGAGCAGTTGGAAATATACGTGTCTCCTGTGTTTTAGACGCAGTCTTACTGGTAATTCCTAAATACCTGTATACGGCTCGAAATATCGCTTTGTAGATTCTCCAAAGAATGGGTTTCTGAACTGCTACAGACACACAACAGTTAAACTCTGTAAGTTGATTGTACACTTTAACAACCATTCTCCTAGATAGCTCCGTTCTTTGTTTTAGAGACAGATATTTCTCATTACAACCTATATGTTCATTCACTCTGGAATATTCAAACGCAGCTTTTAGAACAAACGTGTTTCTAACTCGCTGAATCTAAACACAGACAAATCTTCCTAAGGTGAACGAAACAACAGCAGAGCAGTCTCAAACATACATTTCTCCTGTGTTTTAGACGCAGGCTTACTGCTAATTCTTATATCCCTGTATATGGCTGGATATATCTCTTTCTAGATTCTCCAAAGAAAGGTTTTCTGAACTGCTGCCCACACACAGCAGTTTAACTCTAAGTTGATTGTACGGTTTGACAATCATTCTGCTAGATAGCTCCGTTTTGTTATAGAGCCAGATATTTCTCATTACAGCCTATACTCCCATTCACTCTGGAATATCCAAATGCAACTTTTAGAAGACAGGTGTTTCTAACTGGCTTAATCTAAACACAGATGAAACTTCCTAAGGTGAATGAACACACAACAGAGGAGTTTCAAATATACGTTTCTCCTGTGTTTTAGATGCAGTCTTACTGGTAATTCTTATATGCCTGTATATGGTTGGAAATATGTCTTTCTAGATTCTCCAAAGAAAGGGTTTCTGAACAGCTGCAAACACAAAGCAGTTTACCTCTGTAAGTTGATTTTGCACCTTGACAACCATTCTGCTAGATAGCTCCATTTTTGTTTTAGAGCCAGATATTTGTCCTTACGGCCTATACTCCCATTCACTCTGGAATATCCAAACGCAGATTATAGAAGAAACGTGTTTCTAACTCGCTGAATATAAACATAGATGCAACTTCCTAAGGTGAACGAACACAAAGCAGAGCAGTTTAAATATAAATTTCTCCTGTTTTTTCCACGCAGTCTTACTGCTAATTATTATATGCCTGTATATGGCTGGAAATATCTCTTTCCAGATTCTCCAAGGTAAGGGTTTTGGAAGTGCTGTACACACACATCAGTTTAACTCTGTACGTTGATTGTACACCTTGACAACCATTCTGCTACATAGTTTAGTTTTTGTTTTATAGCCAGATATTTCTCATTACAGCCTATACTCCCATTTACTCTGGAATATCCAAATACAGCTTTTAGAAGAAACGTGCTTCCAATTCGCTGAATCTAAACATAGATGCAACTTCGAAAGGTGAATGAACACAAAGCAGAGCAGTTTGAAATATAAGTTTGTATTGTGTTTCAGACGCAGTCTTACTGCTAATTCTTACATGCCTTTATATGGCTGGAAATATCTGTTTCTATATTCTCCAAAGAATGGGTTTCTGAACTGCTCTACACACACATCAGTTTAACTCTGTAAGTTGATTGCACTCCTTGACAACCATTCTACTAGATAGCTCCGTCTTTGTTTTAAGCCAGATATTTCTCATTAAAGCCTACACTCCCATTCACTCTGGATTTTCCAAACGCAACTTTTAGAAGAAACGTGTTTGTAACTCGCTGAATCTAAACATAGTTGCAAATTCCTAAGGTGAAAGAACACACAGCAGAGCAGTTTCAAATATACGTTTCTCCTGTGTTTTAGACGCAGTCTTACTGCTAATTGTTATATGCCTGTATATGGCTGGAAATATCTCTTTTAGATTCTCCATATAAACGGTTTCTGAACTGCTGCACAAGACAGCAGTTTAACTCTGTAAGTTGATTGTACACCCTGACAACCATTCTGCTGGATAGCTCCGTTTTTGTTTTAGAGCCAGATATTTCTCATTGCAGCCTATAACCCCATTCACTCTGGAATATCCAAACGCAGCTTTCAGAAGAAACGTGTTCCTAACTCGCTGAATCAAAACATAGATGAAACTTCCTAAGTTGAACGAACACACAGCAGACCCGTTTCGAATATAAGTTTCTCCTGTGTTTTAGACGCAGTCTTACTGCTAATTCTTATATGCCTATTGTGGATGGAAATATCTCTTTCTAGATTCTCAAAAACAATGGTTACTGAAGTGCTGCACACACATGAGTTTTACTGTGTAATTTTATTGTACTCCTTGAGAACCATTCTGCTACATAGCTCCGTTTTAGATTTAGAGCCAGATATTTCTTATTACAGACTATACTCCCATTCACTCTGGAATATCCAAAGGCAGCTTTTAGAAGAAACGTGTTTCTAACTCGCAGAATCTAAACATAGATGCAATTTTCTAAAGTGAATGAACACAAAGCAGAGCAGTTTGAAATACACGTTTTTCCTGTGTTTTACACGCAGTCTTACTGCTAATTCTTATATGCCTGTATATGGCTGGAAATATATCTTTCTAGGTTCTCCAAAGAAAAGGTTCTGAACTGCTGGACACACACATTAGTTTAACTCAGCAAGTTGATTGTACACCTTGACAACCATTCTACTAGATAGTTCCGTTTTTGTTTTAGAGCCAGATATTTCTCATTACAGCCTATTCTCCAATTCACTTTGGAATATCCAAACGCAGTTTTTAGAAGAAACGTGTTTCTAACTCGCAGAATCTAAACACAGATGAAACTTCCTAAGTGAACGAACACAAAGCAGAGCAGTTTGAAGGTTACGTTTGTATTGTGTTTTAGACCCAGTCGTACTGCTAATTATTATATGCCTCTATAAGTCTGGAAATATCTCTTTCCATATTCTCCAAAAAAAGGGTTTCTAAACTGCTGCACACACACATGAGTTTAACTCAGTAAGTTGATTGTACACCTTGACAACCATTTTGCTGGATAGCTCCGTTTTTGTTTAGAGCCTGATATTTCTCATTACAGCCTATACTCCTATTCACTCTGGAATATACAAACACACCTTTTAAAAGAAACATGTTTCTAACTGGCTGAATCTAAACATAGATGCAATTTCCTAAGATGAACGAACACACAGCAGAGCAGTTTCAAATACACGTTTCTACTGTGTTTTAGACACAGTCTTACTGCTAATTCTTATATGCCTGTACATGGCTGGAAATATCTGTTGCTAGATTCTCCAAACACAGGGTTTCTGAACTGCTGCACACACACATCAGTTTATCTCAGTAGGCTGATTGTACACCTTGGCCACCATTCTGCTAATACCTCCGTTTTTGTTTTAGAGCCAGATATTTCTCACTAAAGCCTATACTCCCATTCACTCTGGAATAACCAAACGCAGCTTTTAGAAGAAACGTGTTTCTAATTCGCTGAATCTAAACATAGATGCAACTCCCTAAGGTGAATGAACACAAACAGAGCAGTTTGAAATATACGTTTCTTCTGTGTTTTAGAGGGAGCCTTACTGCTAATTCTTGTATGCCTGTATATGGCTGGAACTATCTGTTTCTAGATTATCCAAAGAAAGGGTTTCTGAACGGCTGCACACACAAATTAGTTTACCTGAATAATTTGATTGTACACCTTGACAACCATTATGCTAGATAGCTATGCTTTTCTTTCAGAGCCAAATATTTCTCATTTCAGCCTATACTCCCATTCACTCTGGAATATCAAAACGCAGCTTTTAGAAGAAACGTGTTTCTAACTGGCTGAGTCTAAATATACATGCAACTTCCTGAGGTGAACGATCTCGCAGCAGAGCAGTTTGAAATATACGTTTCAGCTGTGTTTTACACGCAGCCTTACTGCTAATTCTTATATGCCTGTATATGGATGGAATTATCAGTTTCTAGGTTCTTCAAAGAAAGCGTTTCTGAACTGCTGCACAAACACATCAGCTTAACTCTGTAAGTTTATTGTACGCCTTGACAACCATTCTGCTAGATAGCTCCGTTTTTGTTTTAGAGCCTGATATTTCTTATTAAATCCTATACTCCCTTTCACTCTGGAATACCCAAACGCAGCTTTTAGAAGAAACATGTTGCTAACTCGCTGAATCTAAACATAGATGCAACATCCTAAGGTGAACGAACACAAAGCAGAGTAGTTTGAAATATACGTTTCTCCTGTGTTTTAGACGCAGTCTTTTTTTTTCTTCTCATTTGTTTATTTTATTGCATTTTAGGTTTTGGGGTACATGTGAAGAACATGCAAGATTGTTGCATAGGTGCACACGTGGCAATGTGATTTGCTGCCTTCCTCTACATGACCTACATCTGGCATTTCTCCCCTTGCTATCTGTCCCCAGGACCCCAAACCCCACTGTCCCTCCTCTATTTCCCCCCAACTGACCCCAGTTTGTAGTGCTCCCCTCCCTGTGTCCATGTGTTCTCAATATTCAACACCCGCCTATGAGTGAGAACATGCGGTGTTTGATCTTCTGCTCTTCCGTCAGTTTGCTGAGAATGATGGTTTCCAGGTTCATCCATGTCCCTAGAAGGGCCCAAACTCATTGTTTTTGATGGCTGCATAATATTCCATGGTGTATATGTGCCACATTTTCCCTATCCAGTCTATCGTCGATGGGCATTTGGGTTGGTTCCAGGTCTTTGCTATTGTAAACAGTGCTGCAATGAACATTCGTAGGCACGTATCCTTATAGTAGAACGATTTATAATCCTTTGGATATATACCCAGTAATGGGATTGCGGGGTCAAATGGAATTTCTATTTCTAGGTCCTTGAGGAATCGCCACACTGTCTTCCACAATGGTTGCCCTAATTTACACTCCCACAAACAGTGCAAAAGCGTTCCTATTTCTCCACATCCTCTCCAGCATCTGTTGTCTCCAGATTTTTTAATGATCGCCATTCTAACTGGCGTGAGATGGTATCTCAATGTAGTTTTGATCTGCATTTCTCTGATGACCAGTGATGATGAGCATTTTTTCATATGTGTGTTTGCCTCATGTATGTCTTCTTTTGTAAAGTTTCTGTTCATATCCTTTGTCCACTTATGAATGGGCTTGTTAGCTTTTTTCTTGTAAATCTATTTTCGTTCATTATAAATTCTGGATATCAGCCCTTTGTCAGATGGGTAAGGTGTGAAATTTTTTTCCCATTCTGTTGGTTGCCAATTCACTCTAATGACTGTTTCTTTTGCTGTGCAGAAGCTATGGAGTTTGATTAGGCCCCATTTGTCTATTTTGGCTTTTGTTGTCAATGCTTTTGGTGTTTTGGTCATGAAGTCCTTGCCTACCCATATGTCCTGAATGGTTTTGCCTAGAATTACTTCTAGGGTTTTTATGGTGTTAGGTCTTATGTTTAAGTCTTTAATCCATCTGGAGTTAATTTTAGTGTAAGGTGCCAGGAAGGGGTCCAGTTTCTGCTTTCCGCACATGGCTAGCAAGCTTTCCCAACACCATTTATTGAACAGGGAATCCTTTCCCCATTGCTTGTTTTTGTCTGGTTTGTCAAAGATCACTGCTAATTCTTATATGAATGTATATGGCTGGAAATATCTCTTTCTAGATTCTCCAAAGAAAAGATTTCTGAACTGCTGCACACACACAGCAGTTTAACTCAGGAAGTTGTTTGAACAACTTCACAACCATTCTGCTAGATAGCTCCGTTTTTGTTTTAGGGCCAGATATTTCTCATTACAGCCTATACTCCCATGCACTCTGGAATTTCCAAAGGCAGCTTTTAAAAAGAAACGTGTTTCTAGCTCGCTGAATCTAACCATAGATGCAACTTCATAAGGTGAACGAAAAGGAAATAGAGCAGTTTGAAATATACATTATTCCTGTGTTTTACACGCAGTCATACTGCAAATTCTTTTATGCCAGTATATGCCTGGAAATTCCTGTTTCTAGAGTCTCCAAAGAAAGCGTTTCTGAACTGCTGCACACACACATCAGTTTAACTGAGGAAGTTGATTACACAGTTGACAACCATTCTGCTAGACAGTTCCGTTTTTGTTGTAGAGCCAGATATTTCTCATTACAGCCTATTCTCCCATTCACTATGGAATATCTAAACGCAGCTTTCAGAAGAAACGTGTTTCTAACTAGCAGAATCTTAACATAGATGCAACTTTCTAGGGTGAACGAACACAGCAGAGCAGTTTCAAGTATACCTCTCTCCTGTGATTTAGATGCAGTCTTACTGCTAATTCTTATATACCTGGATTTTACTTGAAATGTCTGTTT
>NW_016108255.1:20699-21861 GCF_001604975.1 Cebus imitator
ACGTCAGATTGTACACCTTTACAACCATTCTGCTAGACAGTTCCGTTTTTGCTTTAGAGCCAGATATTTCTCATTACAGCCTATACTCCCATTCACTCTGGAATATCCAAACGCAGCTTTTAGAAAAAACGTGTTTCTAACTCGCTGAATCTAAACATAGATGCAACCTCCTAAGGTGAACGAACACAATGCACAGCAGTTTGAAATATACGTTTCTCCGGTGTTTTAGACACAGTCTTACTGCTAATTCTTTTTTTATTTTTCCATTTATTTATTTTATTGCATTTTAGGTTTTGGTGTACATGTGAAGAACATGCAAGATTGTTGCATAGGTACACACGTGGCAGTGTGATTTGCTGTCTTCCTTCCCATCACCTACCTCTGGCGTCTCTCCCCTTGCTATCTCTCCCCAGCTCCCTACCCCCAACTGTCCCTCCGCTATTTCCCCCCAACTCACCCCAGTGTGTAGTGCTCCCCTCCCTGTGTCCATGTGTTCTCATTGTTCAACACCCTCCTATGAGTGAGAACATGCTTTGTTTGATCATTTGCTCTTCTGTCAGTTTGCTGAGAATGATGGTTTCCAGGTTCATCCATGTCCCTACAAAGGACACAAACTCATCGATTTCATGGCCGCATAATATTCCATGGTGTATATGTGCCACATTTTCCTTTTCCAGTCTATCATCGATGGGCATTTGGGTTGGTTCCAGGTCTTTGCTATTGTATACAGTGCTGCAATGAACATTCGTGTGCACGTGTCCTTATAGTAGAACGATTTATAATCCTTTGGATATATACCCAGTAATGGGATTGCTGGATCAAAAGGAAGTTCTTTTTCAAGGTCCTTGAGGAATCGCCACACTGTCTTCCACAATGGTTGAACTAATTTACACTCCCACCAACAGTGTAAAAGTGTTCCTATTTCTCCACATCCTCTCCAGCATCTGTTGTCTCCAGATTTTTTACTGATCACAGTACTAACTGGCGTGAGATGGTATCTCAATGTTGTTTTGATTTGCATTTCTCTGATGACAAGTGATGATAAGCATTTTTTCATATGTTTGTTGGCCTCCTGAATGTCTTCTTTTGTAAGGTATCTGTTCATGTCCTTTGCCCACTTTTGAATAGACTTTTTAGTTTTTTTCTTGTAAATCTGTTTTAG
>NW_016108255.1:22916-24439 GCF_001604975.1 Cebus imitator
TTTTTTCCCATTCTGTTGGTTGCCGATTCACTCTAATGACTGTTTCTTTTGCTGTGCAGAAGCTGTGGAGTTTGATTAGGTCACATTCATCTATTTTGGCTTTTGTTGTCAATGCTTTTGGTGTTTCGGTCATGAAGTCCTTGCCTACTGCTATGTCCTGAATGGTTTTGCCTAGATTTTCTTCTAGGGTTTTTATGGTCTCGGTCTTATGTTTAAGTCTTTAATCCCTCTGGAGTTATTTTAGTGTAAGGTGTCAGGAAGGGGTCCTGTTTCTGCTTTCTGCACATGGCTAGCCAGTTTTGCCAACACCACTTATTAAACAGGGAATCCTTTCCCTGCTGCTTGTTTTTGTCTGGTTTTTCAAAGATCAGTTGGTTGTAGATATGTTGTGTTGCCTCCGAGACCTCTGTTCTGTTTGATTGGTCTATATCTCTGTTTTGGTACCAGTACCATGCTGTTTTGATTACTGTAGCCTTGTAGTATAGTTGGAAGTCTGGTAGTGTGATGCCTCCTGCTTTGTTCTTTTTGCTTAGAATTGACTTGACTATGCGGGCTGTCTTTTGGTTCCATATGAAGTTTAAGGTGATTTTTTCCAGTTCTGTGAAGAAGGTCATTGGTAGCTGGATGGGGATAGCATTGAATCTGTAAATTACTTTGGGCAGTATGGCCATTTTCACCATATTGGTTCTTCCTAACCATGAACATGGAATGTTTCTCCACCTGTTTGTGTCCTCTCTTATTTCATTGAGCAGAGGCTTGTAGTTCTCTTTGAAGACGTCCTTTACGTTCCTTGTTAGTTGTATTCCTAGGTATTTTATTCTCTTTGTGGCAATTGTGAAGGGAAGTTTGTTCTTGATTTTGCTCTCTTTAAGTCGGTTATTGGTGTATGCGAATGCATGTGATTTTTGCACATTGATTTTGTATCCTGAGACTTTGCTGAAGTTGCTTATTAGTTTCCGGAAATTTGGGGCGGAGACGATGGGGTCTTATAGATATACAATCATGTAGTCTGCAAATAGAGACAATTTGACTTCCTCCTTTCCTATTTGAATGTCCTTTATTTCTTTTTCTTTCCTGATTGCTCTGGCTAGGACTTCTAGTACGATATTAAATAGGAGTGGTGAGAGAGGGCATCCTTGTCTAGTGCCAGATTTCAAGGGGAATGCTTCCAGTTTTTGCCCATTCTGTATGATATTGGCTGTTGGTTTGTCGTAAATAGCTTTTATTATTTTGAGATACTTTCCGTCAATACCTAGCTTATTGAGGGTTTTTTATCATAAAGAGCTGTTGAGTTTTGTCAAAGGCCTTCTCTGCATCAATTGAGATAATCATTTCGTTTTTGTCTTTGGTTCTGTTTATGTGGTGAATTACGTTTATAGACTTGTGTATGTTGAACCAGCCTTGCATCCCCGGTATGAAGCCTACTTGATCATGGTGGATAAGCTTTTTGATGTGCTGTTGCTATCAGCTTGTCAGTATTTTATTGAAGATTTTTGCATCTATGTTCATCATGGATATTGGCC
>NW_016108255.1:26707-36609 GCF_001604975.1 Cebus imitator
AGTTCTCGTGTTACGTTTTTCAGCTCCATCAATTCACTTATATTCCTTTCTATTTTGTCCATTCTCGTTAGCATTTCATCAAATCTTTTTTCAAGGTTCTTAGTTTCTTTGCATTGGGGTAGACCATATTCTTTTAGTAAACAAAAGTTTCTTACTACCCACCTTCTGAAGTCTGATTCTGTCATTTCATCACACTCGTTCTCCATCCAACCTTGTTCCCTTGCTGGTGAGGAGTTGTGATCCCTTGTAGGAGGAGAGGTGTTCTGGTTTTGGGTGTTTTCATCCTTTTTGCACTGGTTTCTTCCCATCTTTATGAATTTATCCACCTGTCATCTTTGTAGTTGCTGGCTTTCAGATTGGGTCTCTGAGTGGACATTTTGTTTGTTGATGATGAGGTTATTTCTGTTTCTTGGTTTTCCTTCTGACAGACTGGCCCCTCTGCTGTAGGTCTGCTGAGGTTCACTCCAGGCCCTGCTTGCCTGGGGATCACCTGCTGAACAGTAAGGGTTGTTACCTGTTTTCTTCTTCTGCTATGTTTGTCCCAGAATGATACCCGCCACGTGTCTGTCGGGTCTCTCCTTTATGAGGTGGCTCTTTGGATATACAGGGGTCAGGGAGCTGCTTGAGGAGACGGTCTCTTCTCTATACAAGATTAAATGCTGAGCTGTGAGCTCCGTTGTTCATTCAGAGCTGCTGGGCAGGTACGTTTATTTCTGCTGCAGCGGAACTCATAAACCGCTTTTTGTTCCCAGGTGCTCTGTCCCAGGGATTTAGCGCTTTATTTATGAATTTACGTTATACTGCTGCCTTCTTTTTTTTTTTCCTTCAGAGCTGCCCTGCCCAGCAAGGAGGCAGCCTAGTCACTGTCTGCCTGTAGAGGCTTTGCTGAGCTGCTGTGGGCTCCACCCAGCTGCCGAGTGAGCTTCCCTGCAGCCCTCTTTATATGACTGTAGTTAGAACTGCCTCAGCAAGGGTGGCCCGCCTCTTTTAAGGCGGAGTCTCTCTGAAGTGGCGGGTTGCTTTGGAAATGGGGGACTGACTCAGCAATGGCGGATTGCCTTGGCAACAGCGGGCTACCTCAGCATTGACTGGCTACCTCCGTAGTGGTGGGCTGCCTCGGTAATGGCGGACGCCTCTCCCCCACAGAGCTGGACTGGCCCGGGCTCACCTGCCCTTACTGTGAAACTCTCAATCCAGAGAGTTTCTGATTACTGTTTTTTGTGGTGGTGGGACCATGCGAGCCTGATCGTCTGACTCCCTGCCTCAGGGCCTTTTAAAAGTTGTTGTTCCAGTCGCCTGTGGCGGACGTGCCGGGGTCTGTTTGTTTTCCCCTGCGGCCACTCACAGCGCTGGCTTAAACAGCGGCACTAAGATTCGTGGCGCTTTTTTTTTTGCCCTGGAATCCACTGTCCTGGTTCTCTGCCCAGTCCCCTGTTTAAACAGACGAATGGGTGACTTCCCGTGGCTCCAATCTCCAGCCAAAATGGTACCCTGACCGGTGTATTTTGTACAGAGAACCGCTGCATTGGGGCAACAAAAATGCAGCCGCGTGGGGCAAAGCAGAGGCGCCGGCCGGCACAGCCACACTGGCCGAAACAGCCGTGCTGGTAACTGGAGGATCTCCTCCACCTGGGAATTTGCTAGTATGTGGGCAATAAAATGCACTCACCATCTGTGCTTTCACTGGGAGCTGCAATCCTGAGCTGATCCTAAACGGCCATCTTGGATCGATCCTGCTAATTCTTGCATGCCTATATAGGGCTGGAAATATCTCTTTCTAGATTCTCCAAAGAAAGGGTTTCTGAACTGCTGCAAACACATATCAGTTTAACTCTCTAAGTTGATTGTACACCTTGACGGCCATTCTGCTGGATAGCTCCATTGTTGTTTTAGACCCTGATATTTCTCATTACACCCTATACTCCCATTAACTCAGGAATACCCAAACGCAGATTTTAGAAAAATCTGTTTCTAACTCGCTGAATCTAAACATAGATGGAACTTCCTAAGGTGAACGAACACACAGCAGAGCAGTTTGAACGAGACGTTTCTCCTGTGGTTTACACGCGATCTTACCGCTAATGCTTATGTGCCTGTATATGGCTGGAAATATTTCTTTCTAGATTCTCCAAAGAAAGGGTTTCTGAAGGGGTACATTCACATATCTGTTTAACTCTGTAAGTTGAATATGCACCTTGAGAATCATTCTGCTAGATAGCTCCATTTTGTTTTAGAGCCAGATAGCTCTCCTTACACCCTATACTCCCATTCACTCAGGAATATCCAATCACAGCTTTTAGAAGAAACATGTTTCTAACTTGCTGAATCTAAACATAGCTGCAACTTCCTAAGGTGAACGAAAACACAGCAGAGCAGTTTAAAAGAGATGTTTCTCCTGTGGTTTAGACGTGATCTTACCACTAACTCTTATGTGCCTGTATATGGATGGAAATATCTCTTTATAGATTCTCCAAAGAAAAGATTTCTGAACTGCTACATTCACACATTTGTTTAACTCTGGAAGGTGAATATACATCTTGACAATCATTCTGCCAGGTAGCTCCGTTTTTGTTTTAGAGTCAGATATTTCTCATTACACCCTATTCTCCCATTAACTCAGGAATATCCCAACGCAGCTTTTAGAAGAAACGTGTTTCTAACTCGCTGAATCTAAACATAGATGCAACTTCCGAAGGTGAACGAACACACAGCAGAGCAGTTTGAAAGAAACGTTTCTCCTGTGGTTTAGACGCAATGTTACCGATAATTGTTATGTGCCTATATATGGCTGGAAATATCTCTTTCTAGATTTTCCAAAGAATGGGTTTCTGAACTGCTACATTCACACACCTGTTTAACTCTGTAAGTTGAATATACCCCTTGACAATCACTGTGCTCGATAGCTCCGTTTTTGTTTCAGAGCCTGATATTTCTCCTAACACCCTACACTCCCCTTCACTCAGGAATATCCAAACGCAGCTTTTAGAAGAAGCGTGTTTCTAACTCACTGAACCTAAAAATAGGTGCAACTGCCTAAGGTGAACGAACACACAGCAGAGCAGTTTCAACGAGACGTTTCTCCTGTGGTTTAGATGTGATCTTACCGCTAATTCTTATGTGCCTGCATATGGCTGGAAATATCTCTTTCGAGATTATCCAAAGAAAGCATTTCTGAACTGCTACATTCACACATCTGTTTAATTCTGTAAGTTGAATATAAGCCCTCACAATGATTGTGCTAGATAGCTCCGCTTCTTTTTAGAGCCAGATATTTTCCATTACACCCTATACTCCCATTCACTCAGGAATATCCAATCGCAGCTTTTAGAAGAAACGTGTTTCTAACTCTCTGAATCTAAACATAGATGCAACTTCCTAAGGCGAATGAACACACAGCAGACCAGTTTGAAAGAGACGTTTCTCCTGTGGTTTAGACGCGATCTTACCGCTAATTCTGATGTGGTGTGTATGGCTGGAAATATCTCTTTCTAGATTCTCCAGAGAAAGAGTTTCCGAACTGCTATATGCACACATCTGTTTAACTGTGTATGTTGAATGTAAACCTTGGCAATCATTCTGCTAGATAGCTCTGTTTTTGTTTTAGAGCAGATATTTCTCATTACATCCTATACTCTGGTTCACTCAGGAATATCCAAACGCAGCTTTTAGAAGAAACGTGTTTCTAACTCATTGAATCTGAACATAGATGCAACTTCCTAATTTGAATGAACACACAGCAGAGTTGTTTGAAAGAGACGTTTCTCCTGTGGTTTAGATGCGAACATACTGCTAATTCTTATGTGGCTGTATATGGCTGGAAATATCTCTTTCTAGATTCTGCAAAAAAAGGGTTTCAGAACTGCGACTTTCACCCATCTGTTTAACTCTGTAAGTTGAATATACACCTTGTCAATCATTCTGCTAGATAGCTCCGATTTTGTTTTAGAGCCAGATATTTCTCATTACACCCTATATTCCCATTCACTTAGGAATATCCAAAAGCAGCTTTTAGAAGAAACGTGTTTCTAACTCACTGAATCTAAACATAGATGCAACTTCCTAATTTGAATGAACACACAGCAGAGTTGTTTGAAAGAGACGTTTCTTCTGTGGTTTAAATGGGATGTTACCGATAATTGTTATGTGCCTATATATGGCTGGAAATATCTCTTTCTAGATTTTCCAAAGAAAGGGTTTCTGAACTGCTACATTCACATATCTGTTTATCTCTGTAAGTTGAATAATCACCTTGACCATCACTGAGCTAGATAGCTCCGTTTTTGTTTTAGAGCCTGATATTTCTCCTTACACCCTATACTCCCCTTCACTCAGGAACATCCAAACGCAGCTTTTAGAAGAAACGTGTTTCTAACTCACTGATCCTAAACATAGATGCAACTGCCTAAGGTGAACGAACGCACAGCAGAGAAGTTTCAACGAGACGTTTCTCCTGTGCTTTAGACGTGATCTTACCGCTAATTCTTATGTGCCTGCATATGGCTGGAAATCTCTCTTTCGAGATTATCCAAAGAAAGCGTTTCTGAACTGCTACATTCACACATGTGTTTAATTCTGTAAGTTGAATATAAACCTTCACAATGATTGTGCTAGATAGCTCCACTTTTTTTAGAGCCAGATATTTTCCATTACACCCTATACTCCCATTCATTCAGGAATATGCAATCGCAGCTTTTAGAAGAAACGTGTTTCTAACTCTCTGAATCTAAACATAGATGCAACTTCCTAAGGTGAACGAACGCACAGCAGAGCAGTTTGAAAGAGACTTTCTCCTGTGGTTTAGGAGCGATCTTACCGCTAATTCTGATGTGGTGTATATGGCTGGAAACATCTCTTTCTAGATTGCAAAGAAAGGGTTTCCGAAATGCTACATTCACATGTCTGTTTATCTCTGTAAGTTGAATATACACCTTGACAATCATTTTGCTATATAGCTCCGTTTTTGTTTTAGAGCCAGATATTTCTCATTACACCCTATACACCCATTCCCTCAGGAATATCGAAACGCAGCTTTGAGAAGAAACGTGTTTCTAACTCGCTGAATCTAAACATAGATGCAACTTCCTAAGGTGAACGAACACAGCAGAGCAGTTTGAAAGAGACGTTTCTCATGTGGTTTAGACGCGATCTGACCGCTAATACTTATGTGCCTGTATGTGGCTGGAAATATCTCTTTCTACATTCTCCAAAGAAAGAGTTTCTGAACTGCTGCATTCACGCATCCGTTTAGCTCTGCAAGTTGAATATACACCTTGACAATCATTCTGCTAAATAGCTCCGTTTTTGTTTTAGAGCCAGATATTTCTCATTACACCCTATACTCCCTTTCACTCAGTAATATCCAAACGCAGCTTTTAGAAAAAACGTGTTTCTAACTCCCTGAATCTAAACATAGATGCAACTTCCTAAGGTGAACGAACACGCAGTAGAGCAGTTTGAAAAAGACGTTTCTCCTGTGGTTTAGACGCGATCATGTCGCTAATTCTTATGTGCCTGTATATAGTTGAAAATATCAATTTCTAGATTCTCCAAAGAAAGGGGTTCTGAACTGCTACATTCACCCATCTGTTTAACTCTGTAGGTTGAATATACACTTTCACAATCATTCTGCTAGAAAGCTCCGTTTTTGTTTTAGAGCTAGATATTTCTCATTCATTACACCCTAAACTCCCATTGACTCAGGAATATCCAAACGCAGCTTTTGGAAGAAACGTGTTTCTAACTCACTGAATCTAAACATAGATGCAAGTTCCTAAGTTGAACGAACACACAGCAGAGCAGTTTGAAAGAGATGTTTCTCCTGTGGTTTACACGCGATATTACCTTTAATTCTTTCGTGCCTGTATATGGCTGAAAATATCCTTTTCTAGGCTCTCCAAAGAAAGGGTTTCTGAACTGCTACATTCACACATCTGTTTAACTCTGTAATTTGAATGTACACCTTGACAATCATTCTGCTAGATAGCTTCGTTTTTGTTTTCGAGCAAGATATTCTCATTACAGCCTATTCTCCCATTCACTGATGAATATCCAAATGCAGCTTTTAGAAGAAACGTGTTTCTAACTCGCTGAATCTAAACAAAGATGCAACTTCGTAAGGCGAATGAAAACACAGCAGAACAGTTTCAAAGAGACGTTTCTCCTGTGGTTTAGACGTGATCTTACCGCTAATTCTTATGTGCCTCTATATGGCTGGAAACATCTGCTTCTAGATTCTGCAAAGAAAGGGTTTCTGTACTGCTACATGCAGACATCTCTTTAACTCTGTAAATTGAATATACACCTTGACAACCATTCTGCTAGATAGCTCCGTTTTTGTCTTAGAGCAAGATATTTCTCATTACGGCCTGTCCTCCCATTCACTCAGGCGTATCCAAAAGCAGCTTTTAGAAGAAACGTGTTCCTAACTCGCTGAATCAAAACATAGATGCAACTTCCTAAGATGAACGAACACAAAGCAGAGCAGTTTGAAATATATGTTTCTCCCGTGTTTTAAATGCAGTCTTACTGCTAATTCTTATATGCCTGTATATGGCTGGAAATATCTGTTTCTAGATTCTGCAAAGAAAGGATTTCTGAACTGCTGCGCACACACATCAATTTAGCTCTGTAATTTCATTGGGCAGCTTGACAACCATTCTGCTAGATAGCTCCGTTTTTGTTTTAGAGAAAGATATTTCTCATTACAGCCTATCCTCCCATTCACTCTGGAATATACAAGCGCAGCCTTTAGAAGAAACTTGTTTATAACTCGCTGAATCTAAATATACATGCAATCTAAATATAAGGTGAAGGAACACAAAGGAGAGCCGTTTTAAATATAGGTGTCTCCTGTGTTTTCAATGCAGTCTCACCGCTAATTCTTAAATGCCTGTATATGGCTGGAAATATCTGTTGCTGTATTCTCCATAGAAAGGATTTCTGAACTGCTGAAAACAGATAGCAGTTTAACTCTGTAAGTTGATTGTGCAGCTTGACAGCCATTCTGCTAGATAGCTCCGTTTTTGTCTTAGAGCAAGATATTTCTCATTACGGCCTATCCTCCCATTCACCAGGAATATCCAAATGCAGCTTTTAGAAGAGACGTGTTTCTAACTCACTGAATCTAAACATAGATGTAACTTCCTAAGGTGAATGAACACAAAGCAGAGCAGTTTGAAATATATTTTCTGCTGTGTTTTATACGCAGTCTTACTGCTAATCCTTATATGCCTGTATATGTCTGGAAATATCTGTTTCTAGATTCTCCAAAGGCAAGATTTCTGAACTGCTGCAAACACACATCATTTTAACACTGTAAGTTGATTGTACAGCTTGAAAACTATTCTGCTAGATAGCTCCGATTTTGTTTTAGAGCAACATATTTCTCATTACAGCCTGTCCGCCCATTCACTCTGGAATATCCAAATGCAGGTTTTAGAAGAAACGTGTTTCTAACTCGCTGAATCTAAACATAGATGCAACTTCCTAAGGTGAAGGAACACAGAGCAGAGAAGTTTGAAATATACGTTTCTCCTGTGTATTAAATGCAGTCTTACTGCTTACTCTTACATGCCCGCATATGGCTGGAAATATCTGTTTCTAGATTCTCCAAAGAAAGGATTTCTGAACAGATGCACACAGACATCAGTTTACCTCTGTAAGTTGATTGTACTGTTTGACAACCATTCTGCTAGATAGCTCCGTTTTTGTTTCAGAGCAAGATATTTCTTACTACAGCCTATCCTCCCATTCACTCTGAATATCCAAATGCAGCTTTTAGAAGAAACGTGTTTCTAACTCTCTGAATCTGAACATAGATGCAACTTCCTAAGTTGAATGAACACAAAACAGAGCAGTTTGAAATGTTCGTTTCTCCTGTGTTTAAAACGCAGACTTACTGCTCATTCTTATATGTCTGTAATATGGCTGGAAATATCGGTTTATAGGACCTCGAAAGAAAGGGTTTCTGAACTGCTGCACTCACACATAAGTTTACCTCTGTAAGTTGATTTTACTGTTTGACAACCATTCTGCTAGATAGCTCCGTTTTTGTTTCAGAGCAAGATATTTCTTACTACAGCCTATCCTCCCTTTCGCTCTGGAATATCCAAACGCAGCTTTTAGAAGAAACGTGTTTTTAGCTCGCTGAACCTAAATATAGATGTAACTTCCTAAGGTGAAGGAACACAAAGCAGAGCAGTTTGAAATATACGTTTTTCCAGTGTTTTAAATGCAGCCTTACTGCTAATTCTTAAATGACTGTATATGGCTGGAAATATCTGATGCCAGATTCTCCAGAGAAACGATCTCTGAACTGCTGAAAACACACATCAGTTTAACTCTGTAAGTTGATTGTGCAGCTTGACAACCATTCTGCTAGATAGCTCCGTTTTAGTCTTAGAGCAAGATATTTCTCATTACGGCCTATCCTCCCATTCACTCAGGCATATCCAAAAGCAGCTTTTAGAAGAAACGTGTTTCTAACTCGCTGAATCTAAATATAGATGCAACTACCTAGGGTGAACGAACACAAAGCAGAGCAGTTTGAAATATATGTTTCTCCTGTGTTTTAAACGAAGTCTTACTGCTAATTCTTACATGGCTGTATATGGCTGGAAATATCTATTTCTAGATTCTGAAAAGAAAGGATTTCTGAATTGCTGCACTCACATATCAGTTTAACTCTGTAAGATGATTGAACAGCTTGACAACCATTCTGCTAGATAGCTCCGTTTTTGTTTCAGAGCAAGATATTTCTCATTACGGCCTATCCTCCCATTCACTCTGTAATATCCAAACGCAGCTATTAGAAGAAACGTGTTTCTACCTCACTGAATCTAAACATACATGGAACTTCCTAAGGTGAACGAACACGAGGCAGAGCAGGTTGACATATACGTTTGTCCTCTATTTTAAACGCAGTCTTACTGCTAATTCTTTTATGCCTGTATATGCCGGGAAATATCTGTTTCTAGGTTTTAGAAAGAAAGTATTTCTGAACTGTTGCAAACACACATCAGTTTAACTCTGTAAGTTGATTGTTCAGCTTGACAACCATTCTGCTATATAGCTCCTTTTTTGTTTTAGAGCAAGGTATTTCTCATTAGAGCCTATCCTCCCATTCATTCTGTAATATCCAAACTCAGCTTTTAGAAGAAAAATGTTTCTACCTCGCTGAATCTAAACATAGATGCAACTTCCTAAGGTGAACGAACACAAAGCAGAGCAGTTTGAAATATAAGTTTCTCCTGTGTTTTAAACGCAGTCTTACTACTAATTCTTATATGCCCGAATATGTCTTGAAGTATCTGTTTCTAGATTCTGCAAAGAAAGGATTTGTGAACTGCTGCACACACATATTAGTTTAACTCTGTAAGTTGATTGTACGGCTTGACAATCATTCTGCTAGATAGCTCTGTTTATCTTTTAGAGCAAAATATTTCTCATTACAGCCTATCATCCCATTCATTCTGGAATATCCCAACGCAGCTTTAGATAAAACGTGTTTCTAACGCGCTGAATCTATACATATATGCAACTTCCTAAGGTGAACGAAGACAAAGAAGAACAATTTGAAATATATGTTTCTCCTGTGTATTAAACGCAGTCTTACCACTAATTCTTATATGCCTGTATGTGGCTGGAAATATCTGTTTCTAGGTTCTCCAAAGAAAGGGTTTCTGAACTGCTGCACACACACACCAGTTTACCTCTGCAAGTTGATTGCACAGTTTGACAGCCATTCTGCTAAATAGCTCTGTTTTTGTTTTCAGCAAGATATTTCTCATTACAGCCTATTCTCCCATTGACTCTGGAATATCCAAACGCAGCTATTATAAGGAACGTGTTTCTAACTCGCTGAATCTATACATAGATGCAACATCCGAAGGTGAACGAACACA
>NW_016108255.1:37075-41329 GCF_001604975.1 Cebus imitator
TCACTCTGGGATATCCAAACGCAGCTTTTAAAAGAAACGTGTTTCTAACTCGCTGAATCTAAACATAGATGCAACTTCCTAAGGTGAACGAACACAAAGCAGAGCAGTTTCAAATATACGTTTCTCCTGTGTTTTAAACGCAGTCTTACTGCTAATTCTTATATGCCTGTGTATGGCTGGAAATATCTGTTTCTATGTTCTCCAAAGAAAGGATCTCTGAACTGCTGCAAACACACATCGTTTTAACTCTGTAAGTTGATTGTGCAGCTTGACAACCATTCTGCTAGATAGCATGGATCATGAGGCCACGAAATCGAGATCATCCTGTTCAACATGGTGAAACCCCGTCTCTACTAAAAATACAAAAATTCAGCTAGGCATGGTGACGTGTGCCTGTAATCGCAGCTCCTTAGGCGGCTGAGGCAGGAGAATTGCCTGAACCCAGGAGGCATAGGTTGCGGTGAGTCGAGATCGCACCATTGCACTCCAGCCTGGGTAACAAGAGCGAAACTCCGTCTCAAAAAAAAAATAAAATGATATTTCTCATTACGGCCTATCCTCTCATTCACTCTGGAATATCCAAACGTAGCTTCTAGAAGAAACGTGTTTCTACCTCGCTGAAATTAAACATAGATGCAACTTCCTAAGCTGACTAACACAAAGCAGAGCAGTTTGAAATATACGTTTTTCTGTGTTTTAAACGCAGTCCTACTACTAATTCTTATGTGCCTGTATATGGCTGGAAATATCTGTTTCTAGATACTCTAAAGAAAGGATTTCTGAATTGCTGAAAACACACATCAGTTTAACTCCGTAAGTGGATTGTGCACCTTGACAACGATTCTGCTAGATAACTCCGTTTTTGTTTAGAGTAAGGTATTTCTCATTACAGCCTATCCTCCCATTCACTCTGGAATATCCAAACGCAGGTTTTACAAGAAACGTGTTTCTAACGCTCTGAATCTAAACATAGATGCGACTTCCTACGGTGAACGAACACAAACAGAGGAGTTTGAAATATACGTTTCTCCTGTGTATTAAACGCAGTCTTACCACTAATTGTTATATGCCTGTATGGGGCTGGAAATATCTGTTTCTAGATTCTCCAAAGAAAGGGTTTCTGAGCTGCTGCACTCACACATCAGTTTAACTCTGTAACTTGATTGCACAGTTTGACAACCATTCTGCTAGATAGCTCCGTTTTTCTTTCAGAGCAACATATTTCTTACTACAGTCTAACCTCCCATTCACTCTGGAATATCCAAACGCAGCTTGTAGAAGAAACGAGTTTCTAACTCGCTGAATCTAAACATAGATGCAACTTTCTAAGGTGAAAGAACCCCAAGCAGAGAGTTTGAAATATATGTTTCCCCTTTGTTTTGAACGCACTCTTACTGCTAATGATTATATGCCTGTATATGGCTGGAAATATCTGTTTCTAGATTCACCAAAGAAACGATTCCTGAACTGATGCACACACACACATGAGGTAACCTCTGTAATTTGATTGTACAGTTTGACAACCATTCTGCTAGATAGCTCCGTTTTTGTCTTAGAGCAAGATATTTCTCATTACGGCCTGACCTCCCATTCACTCAGGCACATCCAAAAGCAGCTTTTAGAAGAAACGTGTTTCTAACTCGCTGAATCAAAATATAGATTCAGCTTCCTAAGTTGAATGAACACAAAGCAGAGCAGTTTGAAATATATGTTTCTCCTGTGTTTTAAACGCAGTCTTACTGCTAATTCTTGTATGCCTGTATATGGCTGGAAATATCTGCTTCTAGATTCTGCAAAGAAAGGATTTCTGAATTGCTGCACTCAAACATCAGTTTAACTCTGTAAGTTGATTGTACAGCTTGACAACCATTCTGCTAGATAGCTCCGTTTTTGTTTCAGAGCAACATATTTCTCATTACAGCCTATCCTCCCATTCACTCTGGAATATCCAAACGCAGCTCTTAGGAGAAACGTGTTTTTAACTCGCTGAATCTAAGCATTGATGCAACGTCCTTAGTTGAACGACACAAAGAAGAGCAGTTTGAAGTATATGTTTCTCATGTGTTTTAAACGCAGTGTTACTGCTAATTCTTATATGCCTGTACGTGGCTGGAAGTATCTGTTTCTAGGTTCTCCGAAAAAAGGGTTTCTGAACTGCTACACTCACACATCAGTTTAACTCTGTAAGTTGATTGCACAGCTTGACAAGAATTCGGCTAGATAGCTCCGTTTTTGTTTTAGAGCAAGATATTTCTCATTACATGCTATCCTCCCATTCACTATGGAATATCCAAACGCAGCTTTTAGGAGAAAAGTGTGTCTAACGCGCTGAATCTATACATAGATGCAACTTCCTAAGGTGAAAGAACACAAAGCAGAGCAGTTTGAAATATACGTTTCTCCTGTGTTTTAAACGCAGTCTTACTACTAATTCTTAAATGCCCGAATATGTCTTGAAGTATCTGTTTCTAGATTCTGCAAAGAAAGGATTTGTGAACTGCTGCACACACACATTAGTTTAACTCTGTAAGTTGATTGTACAGCTTGAGAACCATTCTTCTAGATAGCTCTGTTTATCTTTTAGAGCAAAATATTTCTCATTACAGCCTATCATCCTATTCACTCTGGAATATCCCAATGCAGCTTTAGAACAAACATGTTTCTAACGCGCTGAATCTATACATAGACGCAACTTCCTAAGGTGAACGAACACAAAGAAGAAGAGTTTGAAATATAAGTTTCTCCTGTGTATTAAACACAGTCTTACCACTAATTCTTATATGCCTGTATGTGGCTGGAAATATCTGTTTCTAGATTCTCCAAAGAAAGGGTTTCTGAGCTGCTGCACTCACACACCAGTTTACCTCTGCAAGTTGATTGCACAGTTTGACAACCATTCTGCTAAATAGCTCCGTTTTTGTTTTCAGCAAGGTATTTCTCATTACAGCCTATTCTCCCATTCACTCTGGAATATCCAAATGCAGCTATTAGAAGAAACGTGTTTCTAAACTGGCTGAATCTATACATAGATGCAACATCCGAAGGTGAATGAACACAAAGAAGAACTGTTTGAAATATACGTTTCTCCTGTGTTTTAAACACTGTTATACTGCTGATTCTTATATGCCTGTATATGGCTGGAAATACCTGTTTCCAGATTCTCCAAAGACAGGATTTGTGAACTGTTGCACACACACACATCAGTTTAACTCTGTAAGTTGATTGTACAGTTTGACAACCATTCTGCTAGGTAGCTGCGTTTTTGTTTTAGAGCAAGATAATTCTCATTACAGCCTATAGTCTCAGTCACTCTGGAATATCAAAACGCAGCTTTTAGAAGAAACGTGTTTCTAACTCGCTGAATCTAAACATAGATGCAACTTCCTAAGGTGAACGAACACATAGAGCAGTTTGAAATATATGTTTCTCCTGTGTTTTAAATGCAGTCTTACTGCTAATTCTTATATGCCTGTATATGGCTGCAAATATCTGTTTATAGATTCTCCAAAGAAAGGATTTCTGAACTGCTGAAAACACACATCAGTTTAACTCTGTAAGTTGATTGTGCTGCTTGACAACGATTCTGCTAGATAACTCCGTTTTTGTTTTAAAGCAAGATATTTCTCATTACGGCCTATCCTCCCATTCACTCTGGAATATCCAAATGCACAACCATTCTGCGAAATAGTTCCGTTTTTCGTTTAGAGCAAGATATTTCCCTTTACAGCCTATCCTCCCATTCACTCTGGAATATCCAAACGTAGCTTTTAGAAGAAACGTGATTCTAACTTTCTGAATCTAAACATAGATGCAACTTCCTAAGGTGAACAAACACAAAGCAGAGCAGTTTGGAATATACGTTTCTCCTGTGATTGAAACACACTCTTACTGTTAATTCTTACATGCCCGTATATGGTTGGAAATATCTGTTTCTAGATTCTCCAAAGAAATCCTTTCTGGATGCTCGATCCAAGATGGCCATTTAGGAACAGCTCAGGATTGTATCTTCCAGTGAAAGCACAGAGGGTGAGTGGACACTGCATTTTTATTGCCCACATACTGGGAAATTCCCAGGCTGAGGAATTCCGCAAGTCACCAGAGTGGCTGCTTCGGCCAGCGTGGCTGTGCCGGGCGGCACCGCTGCTTTGCTCCGCGCAGCTGCTTTGTCGGCGCCACAGAGCAGCGATTCTCCATACAAAATACACCGGTCCGGGTGCCCTTTTGGCTGGAGATTGGAGCCACGGGAAGTCGCCC
>NW_016108255.1:49708-50828 GCF_001604975.1 Cebus imitator
TCAGTTGGGGGGAAATAGGGGAGGGACGGTAAGGGGTGGGGAGCTGGGGAAAGATAGCAAGGGGAGAAATGCCAGATGTAGGTGATGGGGAGGAAGGCAGCAAATCACACTGCCAAGTGTGTACCTATCCAACAATTTTGCATGTTCTTCACATGTACCCCAAAACCTAAAATGTAATAAAATAAATAAATGGGAAGAAAAGGAAGTTAAACCCCCCAAAAAAGAGAAAGGTTTTCTGAACTGCTGCACACACACATCAGTTTAACTGTGAAAGTTGATTGTACGCCTTGACAACCATTTTGCTAGATAGCTCCGTTTTTGTTTTAGAGCCAGATATTTCTCATTACAGTCTACACTCCCATTCACTCTGGAATATCCAAACGCAGCTTTTAGAAGGAACGTGTTTCTAACTCGGTGAATCTAACCATGGATGCAACTTCCTAAGTGAACGAACACAAACCAGTGCAGGGTGAAATAGACGTTTCTCCTGTGTTTTACACGCAGTCTTACTGCTAATTCTTATATGACTGTATATGGCTGGAAATATGTGTTTCTAGATTCTCCAAAGAACGCGTTTCTGAACTGCAGCACACACACATCAGTTTAACTCTGAAAGTTGATTGTTCGCCTTGACAATCATTCTGCCAGGTAGCTCCGTTTTTTTTTTTTTTTTAGAGCCATATATTTCTCATTACAGCCTATACTCCCATTCACTCTGGAATAGCCAATCGATGCTTTTAGAAGAAACTTGTTTCTAACTCTCTGAATCTAAGCATGGATGCAACTACCTAAGGTGAACGAACAGAAAGCAGAGCAGTGTGAAATATTCCTTTCTCCTGTGTTTTACACGCAGTCTTACTGCTAATTCTTATATGCCTGTATATGTCTGGAAATATCTGTTTCTAGATTCTCCAAAGAAAGCGTTTCTGAACTGCTGCACACACACATCAGATTAACTCTGAAAGTTGATTTTACACCTTGACAACCATTCTGTTAGATAGCTCCGTTTTTATATTAGAGCCAGATATTTCTCATTACAGCCTATACTCCCATTCACTCTGGAATATCCAAACGCAGCTTTTAGAAGAAACGTCTTTCTTTTTCTTTTTTTTTTTTTTTT
>NW_016108255.1:53393-55177 GCF_001604975.1 Cebus imitator
AGTTTCAGGAGGTTTGGGGCTGAGGCGATGGGGTCTTCTAGATATACAATCATGTCGTCTGCAAATAGAGACAATTTGACTTCCTCCTTTCCTATTTGAATGTCCTTTATTTCTTTCTCTTGCCTGATTGCTCTGGCTAGAACTTCTAATACTATATTGAATAGCAGTGGTGAGAGCAGGCATCCTTGCCTGGTGCCAAATTTCAAGAGGAATGCTTCCAGTTATATGCTTCTATATGAATGGAAATATTTGTTTCTAGATTCTCCAAACAAAGCGTTTGTAAACTGCTGCACCCACACATCATTTTAACTCTGAAAGTTGTTTGTACGTATTGACAACCATTCTGCTAGATAGCTCCGTTTTTGTTTTAGAGCCAGATATTTCTCATTAAGGCCTATACTCCCATTCACTCTGGAATATCCAAACGCAGCTTTTAGAAGAAACGAGTTTCTAACTCACTCAATCTAACCATGGATGCAATTTCCTAAGGTGAACGAACACAAAGCAGAGCAGAGTGAAATATTCGTTTCTCCTGTGTTTTACAAGCAGTCTTACTGCTAATTCTTATATGCCTGTATATGGCGGGAAATATCTCTTTCTACATTTTCCAAAGAAGGAGATTCTGAACTGCAGCAAACACACATCAGTTTAACACTGAAAGTTGATTTTAGGCCTTGGTCACCATTCTGCTGGATAGCTCCTTTTTTGTTTTAGAGCCAGATATTTCTCATTACAACCTATACTCCCATTCACTCTGGAATATCCAAACGCAGCTTTTTGAAGAAATGTGTTTCTAACTCGCCGAATCTAACCATAGATGCACATTCCTAAGGTGAACGAAAACAAAGCAGAGCAGAGTGAAATATTCGTTTCTCCTGTGTTTTACACGCAGTCTTACTGCTAATTATTATATGCCCTTATATGGCTGGAAATATCTGTGTTTCTAGATTCGCCAAAGAAAGAGTTTCTGAACTGCTGCACACACACATCAGTTTAATTCTGAAAGTTGATTGTTCGCTTTGGCAACCATTCTGCTAGATGGCTCCGTTTTTGTTTTAGAGCCAGATATTTCTCATTACAGCTTATACTCCCTTTCATTCTGGAACATCCAAACGCAGCTTTTAGAAGAAACGTATTTCTAACCGGCTGAATCTAACCATGGATGCAACTTACAAAGGTAAACGAACACAAAGGAGAGCAGTGTGAAATATTCGTTTCTCCTGTGTTTTACACGCAGTCTTAGTGGTAATTCTTATATGCCTGTATATGGCTGGAAATATCTGTTTCTAGATTCTCCAAAGAAAGCGTTTCTGAACTGCTGCACACACATTAGTTTAACTCTGAACGTTGATTGTACGCCCTGACAACCATTCTGTTAGATTGCTCCATTATTGTTTTATAGCCAGATATATCTCATTACACACTATACTGCCATTCACTCAGGAATATCCAAACTCAGCTTTTAGAAGAAACGTGTTTCTAACTCGTGGAATCTGAACATAGATGCAACTTCCTAAGGTGACTGAAGACACAGCAGAGCAATTTGAAAGAGACGTTTCTCCTGTTGTTTAGACGCAATTGTACCGCTAATTCTTATGTGCCGGTATGTGGCTGGAAGTATCTCTTTCTAGATACTCCAAAGAAAGTGTTTCTGACCTCCTAATTGACACATCTCTTTAACTCTGTAAGTTGAATATACACCTTGACAATCATTCTGCTAGATAGCTCCGTTTTTGTTTTAGAGCCAGATATTTCTCATTACACCCTATACTCCCATTCACTCA
>NW_016108255.1:56155-59249 GCF_001604975.1 Cebus imitator
AGAAGAAACGTGTTTCTAACTCGCTTTATCTAAACATAGATGCAACTTCCTAAGGTGAATGAACACACAGCAGAGCAGTTTGAAAGAGACGTTTCTCCTGTGGTTTAGACGCGATGATACTGCTGATTCTTATGGGCCTGCGTATGGTTGGAAATATCTCTTTCCAGATTCTCCAAAGAAAGGGTTTCTGAACTGCTACATTGACACATCTGTTTAACTCTGTAAGTTGAATATACATCTTGACAATCATTCTGCTAGATAGCACCGTTTTTGTTTTAGAGACAGATATTTCTCATTACACCATATATTCCCATTTACTCAGGAGTAACCAAACGCAACTTTTAGAAGAAACGTGTTCCTAACTCGCTGAATCTAAACATAGATGCAACTTCCTAAGGTGACCGAACACACAGGAGAGCAATTTGAAAGAGACGTTTCTCGTATGGTTTTAACATGATCTTACCGCTAATTCTTATGTGCCTGTATATGGCTGGAAATATCTCTTTCTAGATTCCCCAAAGAAAGTGTTTCTGAACTGCTACATTCACACATCTGTTTAACTCTGTAAGTTGAATATATACCTTGACAACCATTTTGCTAGATAGCTCCGTTTTTGTTTTAGAGCCAGGTATTTCTCATTACATCTTATACTCCCATTCACTCAGGAATATCCTAACGCAGCTTTTAGAATAAACGTGTTTCTAACTCGCTGATTCTAAACACAGATGAAACGTCCTAAGGTGAAAGAACACACAGCAGAGGATTTTGAAAGAGATGTTTCTCCTGAGGTTTAAACGCGATCATACCGCTAATTCTTATGTGCCTGTATATGGTTGGAAATATCTCTTTCTACATTCTCCAAAGAAAATGTTTCTGAACTGCTACATTCACACCTCTGTTTAACTCTTCAAGTTGAATATACACCTTGACAATCATTCTGCTAGATAGCTCCGTTTTTGTTTTAGAGCCTGATATTTCTCCTGGCACCCTATATTCCCATTCACTCAGGAATATCGAAACGAACCTTTTAGAAGAAACGTGTTTCTAACTCGGTTAATCTAAACATAGATACAACTTCCTAAGGTGAACGAAGACACAGCAGAGCAGTTTGAAAGAGACGTTTCTCCTGTGGTTTAGACACGATAATTCCGCTAATTCTTATGTGCCTGTATTTGGCTGGAAATATCTCTTTCTGCATTCTCCAAAGAAGGGTTTCTGAACTACTATATTCACACATCTCTTTAATTCTGTAAGGTGAATACACACCTTGACAATCATTCTTCTTGATAGCTCCGTTTTTGTTTTAGAGCCAGATATTTCTCTTTACACCTTATACTCCAGTGCACTCAGAAATATCGAAACGTAGCTTTTAGAAGAAACGTGTTTCTAACTCGCTGAATCTAAACATAGATGCAACTTCCTAAGGTGAACGAACACACAGCAGAGCAGTTTCATTGAGACGTTTCTCCTGTGGTTTAGACTCGATCTTACCGCTAATACATATGTGCCTGAATATTGATGAAAATATCTCTTTCTAGATTCTCCAAAGAAAGGGTTTCTGAACTGCTACATTCACACATCTGTTTACCTCTGTAAGTTGAATACACACCTTGACAACCATTCTGCTAGATATCTCCGTTTTTGTTTAAGAGCCAGATATTTTTCATTACACCCTATAATCCCATTCACTCAGGAATATCCAAACGCAGCTTTTAGAAGAAACGTGTTTCTAACTCTCTGAATGTAAGTATAGATGCAAATTCCTAAGGTGAACGAACACACAGCAGAGCAGTTTCAACGAGACGTTTCCCTTGTGGTTTAGACTCGATCTTACTGCTAATTCATATGTGCATGTATATGGCTGGAAATATCTCTTTCTGGATTCTCCAAAGAAAGGGTTCCTGATCTGCTACATTCAAACATCTGTTTAACTGTGTAACTTGAATATACACCTTGACAATCATGTAGCTAGATAGCTCCATTTTTGTAATAGAGTCAGATATTTCTCATTAAACCTTATAATCCCTTTCACTCTGGAATATCCAAACGCAGCTTTTAGAAGAAACGAGTTTCTAACTCGCTGAATCTAAGCATAGATGTAACTTCCTAGGGTGAACGAACACACAGCATAGCAGTTTCAATGAGACGTTTCCTTGTGGTTTAGACGAGATCTAACCGCTAATTCTTCTATGCCTGTATATGGCTGTTAATATATCTTTCTAGATTCTCCAAACAAAGGGTTTCTGAACTGCTACATTCACACATCTGTTTACCTCTGTAAGTTGAATATGTGCATTGAAAATCATTATGCTAGATACCTCCATTTTAGTTTTAGAGCCAGATATTTCTCATTACACAGTATACTCCCATTCACTTAGGAATATTTAAACACAGCTTTTAGAAGAAACGTGTTTCTAACTCATGGAATTAGAAGCAACTTCCTAAGGTGACCGAGCACACAGCAGAGCAATTTGAAAGAAACATTTCTCCTGTAGTTTAGACGCGATCTTACCGCTAATTCTTATGTGTCTGTATATGGCTGGAAATATCTCTTTCTAGATTCTCCAAAGAAAGGGTTTCTGAACGGCTACATTCACACATCTCTTTAACTCTGTAAGTTGAATACACACCTTGACAATCATTCTGCTAGATAGCTCCGTTTTTGTTTTAGAGCCAGATATTTCTCATTACACCCTATACTCCCATTCACTCAGGAATATCCAAACGCAGCTTTTAGAAGAAACGTGTTTGGAACTCGATGAATCTAAACATAGATGCAACTTCCTAAGGTGAACGAACACAAAGGACAGCAGTTTCAGCTAGACGTTTCTTCTGTTGTTTAAACGCGATCTTACCACTGATTCTTATGTGCCTGCATATGGTGGGAAATATCTCTTTCCAGATTCTCCAAAGAAAGGGTTTCTGAACCACTACATTCACACATCTGTTTAACTCTCTAAGTTGAATATACACGTTGACAATCATTCTGCTACATAGCTCCGTTTTTGTTTTAGAGCCAGATATTTATCCTTACACCGTATATTCCCATTTACTCAGGAGTAACCAAACGCAACTTTTAGAAGAAACGTGTTTC
>NW_016108255.1:60534-66181 GCF_001604975.1 Cebus imitator
AGATTCTCCAAAGAAAGGGTTTCTGAACTGCTGCATTCACACTCCTGTTTAACTCTGTAAGTTGAATATACATCTTGACAATCATTCTGCTAGATAGCTCTGTTTTTGTTTTAGAGCCAGATATTTCTCATTACACCCTATACTCCCATTCACTCAGAAATATCCAAACGCAGCTTTTAGAAGAAACGTGTTTCTAACTCGCTGAATCTAAATGTAGATGCAACTACCTAAGGTTAACGAATACACAGCAGAGCTGTTTGAAAGAGATGTTTCTCCTGTGGTTGAGACGCGATCTTACCGCTAATTCTTATGTGCCTGTATATGGCTGGAAATATCTCTTTCTAGATTCTCCAAAGAAAGGGTTTCTGAACTGCGACATTCACACATCTGTTTAACTCTGTAAGTTGAATGTACACCTTGACAATCATTCTTCTAGATAGCTCCGTTTTTGTTTTAGAGCCAGATATTTATCCTTACACCCTACACTCCCATTCACTCAGGAATATCCAAACGCAGCTTTTAGAATAATCGTGTTTCAAACTAGCTGAATATAAACATAGATGCAACATCCTGAGGTGAACGAACACACAGCAGAGCGGTTTGAAAGAGACGTTTCTCCTGTTATTTATACGAGATCATGCCGTAAATTCTTATGTGCCTGTATATGGCTGGAAATATCTCTTTCTAGATTCTCCAAAGAAAGGGATTCTGAACGGCTACATTCACACATCTCTTTAACTCTGTAAGTTGAATATACACCATGACAATCATTCTGCTAGACAGGTCCGCTTTTGTTTTAGAGCCAGATATTTCTCAGTACACCCTATACTGCCATTCTCTCAGGAATATCCAAACGCAGCTTTTAGAAGAAACGTGTTTGAAACTCGCTGAATCTAAACATAGATGCAACTTCCTAAGGTGAACGAACACACAGGACAGCAGTTTCAATGAGACGTTTCTTCTGTGGTTTAAACGCGATCTTACCACTGATTCTTATGTGCCTGCATATGGTGGGAAATATCTCTTTGCAGATTCTCTAAAGAAAGAGTTTCTGAACTGCTACATTCACACATCTGTTTAACTCTGTAAGTTGAATATACACGTTGACAATCATTCTGCTACATAGCTCCATTTTTGTTTTAGAGCCAGATATTTCTCATTACACCGTATATTCCCATTGACTCAGGAGTAACCAAACGCAACTTTTAGAAGAAACGTGTTTCCAGGTCGCTGAATCTAAACATAGATGCAACTTCCTAAGGTGAACGATCACACAGCTGAGCAGTTTGTAAGAGACGTTTCTCCTGTGGTTTAGACGTGATCTTACTGCTTATTATTATGTGCCTGTATATGGCTGGAAATATCTCCTTCTAGATTCTCCAAAGAAAGGGTTTCTGAACTGCTACATTCACACTTCTGTTTAAATCTGTAAGTTGAATATACGCCTTGAGAATCATTCTGCTAGATAGCTCCTTTTTTTTATTAGAGCAGATATTTCTCATTACACTTTATACTCCCATTCACTCAGGGATATCCAAACGCAGCTTTTAGAAGAAACGTGTTTGTAACTCGCTGAATCTAAACAGAGATGCAACTCCCTAAGGTGAACGAACACACAGCAGAGCAGTTTGAAAGAGACGTTTCTCCTGTGGTTTAGACGCGATCTTACCGCTAATTCTTATGTGCCTTAATTTGGCTGGAAATATCTCCTTCTAGATTCTCCAAAGAAAGGGTTTCTGAACTGCTACATTCACACTTCTGTTTAACTCTGTAAGTTGAATATACACCTTGACAATCATTCTGTTAGATAGCTCCGTTTTTGTTTTAGAGCCTCATATTTCTCGTTACACTGTATACTCCCATTCACTCAGGAATATCCAAACGCAGTTTTTAGAAGAAACGTGTTTCTAACTCGCTGAATCTAAACATAGATGCAACTTCCTAAGGTGAACGAACACACAGCAGAGCAGTTTGAAAGAGTCGTTTCTCCTGTGGTTCAGACGTGATCTTACCGCTAATTCTTATGTGCCTGTATATGGCTGTATATACCTCTTTCTAGATTCTCCAAAGATAGGGTTTCTGAACTGGTACATTCACACATCTGTTTAACTCTGTAAGTTGAATATACACGTTGACAATCATTCTGCTACATATCTCCGTTTTTCTTTATGCTAGCTATTTCCCATTACACCCTATACTCCCATTCACTAAGGAATATGCAAATACAGCTTTTAGAAGAAACATGTTTCTAACTCGCTGAATCTAAATATATATGCAAATTCTTAAGGAAAACGAAGACACAGCAGAGCAGTTAGAAAGAGAAGTTTCTCCAGTGGTTTAGACATGATCTTACTGGAAATTCTTATGTGCCTGTTTCTGGCTGGAAATATCTATTTCTAGATTCTCTAAGAAAAGGGTTTCTGAACTGCTACATTCACACATCTGTTTAACTCTGTAAGTTGAATATACAGCTTGACAATCATTCTGCGAGATAGCTCCGTTTTTGTTTTAGAGCCAGATATTTCTCCTTACAGCCTATACTCCCATTCACTCAGTAATATCCAAATGCAGCTGTTAGAAGAAACGTGTTTCTGACTCGCTGAATCTAAGCATAAATGCAACTTCCTCAGGTGAACGAACACACAGCAGAGCAGTTTGAAAGAGATGTTTCTCCTGTGGTTTAGACGCGATCTTACCGCTAATTCTTATGTGCCTGTATATGGCTGGAAATGTCTCTTTCTAGATTCTCCAAAGAAAGGGTTTCTGAACTGCTACATTCACACATATGTTTAACTCTGTAAGTTGAATATACACGTTGACAATCATTCTTCTACATATCTCCGTTTTTCTTTATGATAGATATTTCCCATTACACCCTATACTCCCATTCACTAAGGAATATGCAAATACATCTTTTAGAAGAAACGTGTTTCTAACTCTCTGAATCTAAATATATATGCAAATTCTTAAGGAGAACGAACACACAGCAGAGCAGTTAGAAAGAGACATTTCTCCAGTGGATTAGACGCGATCTTACTTGAAATTCTTATGTGCCTGTTTCTGGCTGGAAATATCTCCTTCTAGATTCTCCAAAGAAAGGTTTTCTGAAGTGCTACATTCACACATATGTTTAACTCTGTAAGTTGAATATGCACCTTGACAATCATTCTGCTAGGTAGGTCCGTTTTTGTTTTAGAGCGAGATACTTCTCATTACAAGCTATACTCCCATTAACTCAGGAGTATCCAAATGCAGCTTTTAGAAGAAACGTGTTTCTAACTCGCTGAATCTAAACATATGTGCAACTTCCTAAGGTGAACGAACACACAGCAGAGCAGTTTGAAACACATCTTTCTCTTGTGGTTTAGATGCAATCTTACCGCTAATTCTTATGTACCTGTATATGGCAGGAAATATCTGTTTCTAGATTCTGCAAAGAAAGGATTTCTGAATTGCTGGAGACACACATCACTTTAACTCCATAAGTTGATTGGGCAGCTTGACAAGCATTCTGCTAGATAGCTCTGTTTCTGTTTTAGAGCCAGATATTTCGCATTACAGCCTATACTCACGTTCACTCTGGAATATCCAAAGGCAGCTTTTAGAAGAAACGTGTTTCTAACTCGCTGAATCTAACCATGGATGCAACTTCCTATGTTCAACGAACACAAAGCAGAGCAGTGTGAAATGTTCGTTTCTCCTGTGTTTTAAACGCAGTCTTACTGCTAATTCTTATATGCCTGTATATGGCTGGAAATATCTGTTTCTTGATTCTCAAAGAAAGCATTTCTGAACTGCTGCACACACACATCAGTTTAACTCTGAAAGTTGATTGTCCGCCTTGACGACCATTCTGCTAGAGAGCTCCGTTTTAGTTTTAGAGCCAGCTATTTCTCATTACAACCTATGCTCCCATTATGTCTGGAATATCTAAACGAAGCTTTTAGAAGAAACATGTTTCTAGCTCACTGAATCTAACCATGGATGCAAATTCCTAAGGTGAACGAACACAAAGCAGAGCAGTGTGAAGTATTCGTTTCTTCTGTGTTTCTCTCGCAGTCTACTGCTAATTCTTATATGCCTTTATATGGCTGTAAATATCTGTTTCTAGAATCTCCAAGGAAAGCGTTTCTGAACTGCTGCACACACACATCAGTTTAACTCTGAAAGTTGATTTTAGGCCTTGACAACCATTCTGCTAGATGGCTCCATTTGTTTTAGAGCCAGATATTTCTCATTACATGCTATACTCCCATTCACTCTGGAATATCGAAACGCAGCTTTTAGAAGAAACGTGTTTCTAACTCGTTGAATGTAACCGTGGATGCAACTTCCTAAGGTGAACGAACACAAAGCAGAGCAGTGTGAAATATTCGTCTCTCCTGTGTTTTACACGCAGTCTTAGTGATAATTCTTATAGCCTGTATATGGCTGGAAATATCTTTTTCTAGATTCTCCAAAGAAAGCGTTTCTGAACTGCTGCATGATCACCTCAGTGTAACTCTGAAAGTTGATTTTAGGCCTTGACAACCATTCTGCTAGATGGCTCCATTTTGTTTTAGAGCCAGATATTTCTCATTACATGCTATACTCCCATTCACTCTGGAATATCGAAACGCAGCTTTTAGAAGAATCGTGTTTCTAACTCGCTGAATCTAACCATGGATGCAATTCCCTAAGAGGGAACGAATACAAAGCAGAACAGTTTGAAATATTCGTTTCTCCTGTGTTTTACACGCAGTCTTACTGCTAATTCTGATATGCCTGTATATGGCTGGAAATGTCCGTTTCTAGATTCTCCAAATAAAGCGTTTCTGAACTGCTGCACACACACATCAGTTTAACTCTGAAAGTTGATTGTACGCCTGGAGAACCATTCTGCTAGATAGCTCCGTTTTTGGTTTAGAGTCAGATATTTCTCATTATAGCCTACACTCCCATTCGCTCTGGCATATCCAAAAGCAGCTTTTAGAAGAAACGTGTTTCTAACTCGCTGAATCTAACCACGGATGCAACTTCCTAAGGTGAATGAACACAAAGCAGAGCAGTTTGAAATATTCGTTTCTCCTGTGTTTTACACGCAGTCTTTTTTTTTTCCCATTTGTTTATTTTATTGCATTCTAGGTTTTGGGGTACATGTGAAGAATGTGCAAAATTGTCGCATAGGTACACACGTGGCAGTGTGATTTGCTACCTTCCTCCCCATCACCTACATCTGGCATTTCTCCCCTTGCTAACTCTCCCCAGCTCCCCTCCCCCACCGTCCCTCCCCTATTTTCCCCCAACTGACCCCAGAATGTAGTGCTCCCCTCCCTGTGTCCATGTGCTCTTATTGTTCAACACCCGCCTATGAGTGAGAACATGCAGTGTTTGATCCTCTGCTCTTCTGTCAGTTTGCTGAGAATGATGGTTTTCAGATTCATCCATGTCCCCACGAAGGACACAAACTCTTCGTTTTTGATGGCTGCATAATATTCCATGGTGTATATGTGCCACGTTTTCCCTATCCAGTCTATCGTCGATGGGCATTTAGGTTGGTTCCAGGTCTTTGCTATTGTAAACAGTGCTGCAATGAACATTCGTGTGCACGTGTCCTTATAGTAGAACGATTTGTAATCCTTTGGATATATACCCAGTAATGGGATTG
>NW_016108255.1:71206-75383 GCF_001604975.1 Cebus imitator
AGCACAGCTGCGCTGGCCGAAACAGCAGCGCTGGCGACCATGAAGCTCCTTTGCCTGGGAATTTCAAAGTCTGTGGGCAATAAAAATGCAGCGTCTACTCACCCTCTGCACTTTCACTGGGAGCTGCAATCCTGAGCTGTTCCTAAATGGCCATTTTGGATCCTCCTTTAGACTACACGCAGTCTTACCACTAATTCTTATATGACTGTATATGGCTGGAAATATCTGTTTCTAGATTCTCCAAAGAAAGCGATTCTGAACTGCGGCACACACACATCAGTTTAACTCTGAAAGTTGATTGTACAGTTTGACAACCATTGTGCTAGATAGCTCTGCTATTGTTTTAGAACAAGATATTTCTCACTACAGCCTATCCTCCTACTCACTCTGGAATATTCAAACGTAGCTTTTAGAAGAAACGTGTTTTTAACTCACTGAATCTAAAAATAGATGCAACTTCCTAAGAAGAACGAACACAAAGCAGAGCAGTTTGAAATATACGTTTCTCCTGTGTTTTAAATGCAGTCTTACTGCTAATTCTTACATGCCTGTATATGGCTGGAAATATGTATTTCTAGATTCTGTAAAGAAAAGATTTCTGAACTACTGCAAACACACATCAGTTTACCTCTGTAAGTTGATTGTACAGGTTGACAACCATTATGCTAAATAGCTCCGTTTTTGTTTTATACCAAGATATTTCTAATTATGGTCTATACTCCCATTCATTCTGGAATATCCAAACGCCGCATTTAGAAGAAACATATTTCTAACTCGCTGAATCTAAACATAGCTGGAACTTCCTAACATGAACGAAAAAAAGCAGAGCAGTTTGAAATATACGTTTCTCCTTTGTTTAAAACGCAGTCTTACTGCTAATTCTTATATGCCTGTAATATGACTGTAAATATCTGTTTCCAGGATCTCCAAAGAAAGGGTTCCTGAAATGCTGCACACACACCTCAGTTTAACTCTGTAAGTCGATTTTACAGCTTGACAACCATTCTGCTAGATAGCTCCATTTTTGTTTTACAGCAAGATATTTCTCATTACAGCCTATCCTCCCATTCACTCTGGAATATCCAAACAGAGCTTTTAGAGGAAATGTGTTTCTAACTCGCTGAATCTAAACATAGATGCCACTTCCTAAAGTGAAGGAACAAAAAGCAGAGCAGTTTGAAATATAAGTTTCTCCTGTGTTTTAAACGCAGTCTTACTGCTAATTCTTATATGCCTGTATATGGCTGGAAATATCTGCTTCTAGATTCTCCAAAGAAAGGGTTTCTGAACTGCTACACTCACAAATCAGTTTAACTCTGTATGTCGATTGTACAGTTTGGCAACCATTCTGCTAGATAGCTCCGTTTTTGTTTTAGAACAAGATGTTTCTCACTACAGCCTATACTCCCATTGACTCTTGAATAACCAAACGCAGTTTTTAGAAGAAACGTGTTTCTAACTCGCTGAATCAAAGCATAGATGCAACTTCCTAAGGCGAACGAACACAAAGCAGAGCAGTTTGAAATATAAGTTTCTCCTGTGTTTTAAACACAGTCTAACTGATAATTCATATATGCCTGTATACGGCTGGAAATATCTGTTTCTAGATTCTCCAAAGAAAGGATTTCTGAACTGTTGAAAACACACATCAGTTTAACTCCATAAGTTGATTGTGCATCTTGACAACTGTTCGGCTAGACAGCACCATTTTTGTTTTAAAACAAGATATTTCTCATTGCAGCTTACCCACATATTCTCTCTGGTATATTGAAATGCAGTTTTTAGAAGAAACGTGTTTCTACCTCGCCTAATCTAAACATAGATGGAACTTCCTAAGATGAAAGAACACAAAGCACAGCAGTTTGAAATATACATTTCTCCTGTGTTTTAAATGCAGTCTTACTGCTTATTCATATATACATGCATATGGCTGGAAATATATGTTTCTAGATTCTCCAGAGAAAGGATTTCTGAACTGCTGGAAACACACATCAGTTTAGCGCTGTAAGTTGATTGTGCAGCTTGACAACCATTCTGCTAGACAGCTCCGTTTTTGTTTTAGAGCAAGATATTTCTCATTACAGCCTATCCTCCCATTCACTCTGGAATATCCAAACGCAGCTTTTAGAAGAAACGTGTTTCTAACTCGCTGAATCTAAACATACATGCAACTTCCTAAGGTGAATGAACATATAGTACAACAGTTTGAAATACTCGTTTCCCCTGTGTTTCAAAGGCAGTCTTACTGCTAATTCTTATATGCCCATATATGGCTGGAAATATATGTTTCTGGATTCTGCAAAGAAAGGATTTCTGAACTGCTGCAGACACAAATCAGTTCAACTCTGTAAGTTGATTGTCCAGCTTGACAACCATTCTGCTAGATAGCTCTGTATTTCTTTTAGAGCAAGATTTTTCTCATTACACCCTATCCTCCCATTCACTCTGGGATATCCAAAAGAAGATTTTACAAGAAACGTGTTTCTAACGTGCTGAATCTATACATAGATGCAAGTTTCTAAGCTGAAAGAACACAAAGCACAACAGTTTGAAATACTCGTTTCTCCTGTGTTTTAAACNCTAACGTGCTGAATCTATACATAGATGCAAGTTTCTAAGCTGAAAGAACACAAAGCACAACAGTTTGAAATACTCGTTTCTCCTGTGTTTTAAACACAGTCTTACTGCTAATTCTTATATGCCTGTATATGACTGTAAATATCTGTGTCTAGATTCTCCAAAGAAAGATTTCTGAACTGCTGGATGCACACATCAGTTTATCTCTGTAAGTTGATTGTACAGCTTGACAACCAATCTGCTAGACAGCTCCGTTTTTGTTTTAGAGCAAGATATTCTCATTACGGCATATCCTCCCATTCACTCTGGAATATCAAAACGCAGCTTTTAGAAGAAAGGTGTTTGTAACTCACTGAATCTAAACATAGATGCAACTTCCTAAGGTGAACGAACACAAAGCAGAGCAGTTTCAAACATACGTTTCTCTAGTGTATTAAATGATGTCTTACTGCTAATTCTTATATGCCTGTAATATGGTTAGAAATATCTGTTTCTAGATTCTCCAAAGAAAGCGTTTCTGAACTGCTGCACTCACAGATCAGTTTAACTCTGTAAGTTGATTCTACAGTTTGACAGCCATCCTGCTAAATAGCTCCGTTTTTGTTTTAGAACAAATGTTTCTCACTACAGACTATCCTCCCATTCACTCCGTAATATCCAAACTTAGCTTTTAGAAGAACCGTGGTTCTAACTCACTGAATTTAAGCATAGATGCAACTTCCTAAGGTGAACGAACACAAAGCAGAGCAGTTTGAAATACACGTTTCTCCTGTGTATTAAACGCAGTCTTACTGCTAATTCTTATATGCCTGTTTATGAGTGGAAATATCTGTTTCTAGATTCTCCAAAGACAGGATTTCTGAACTGCTGCAAACACACAACAGTTTAACTCTGTAAGTTCATAGTGCAGCTTGGCAACCAATCTGCTAGATAGCATGGATCACAAGGTCAAGAAATGGAGACCATCCTGGTCAAAATGGTGAAACCCCGTCTCAACTAAAAATACAAAAATTCAGCTGAGCATGGTGGCGTGTGCCTGTAATCCCAGCTACTCAGGAAGCTGGGGCAGGAGAATTGCCTGAACCCAGGAGGTGGAGGTTGTGGTGAGCCGAGATCGCGCCATTGCACACCAGCCTGGGTAACAAGAGTGAAACTACGTCTCAAAAAAAAAAAAAGATATTTCTCATTAGAGCCTATCATCCCATTCACTCTGGAATATCCCAACGCAGCTATTGGAAGAAACGTGTTTGTAAAGCGCTGAATCTATACATAGATGTAACTAATTAAGATGAACAAACACAAAGCAGAGCAGTTTGAAATATACGTTTCTCCTGTGTTTTAAGGGCAGCCTTACTGCTAATTCTTACCTACCCGTATATAATTGGAAATATCTGTTTGTACATTCTGCAAAGAAAGGATTCCTGAACTGCTGCACACACACATCAGTTTAACTCTGTAAGTTGATTGTACAGCTTGACAACCATTCTGCTAGATAGCTCCGTTTTTGTTTTAGAGCAAGATATTTCTCATTACAGCCTATCCTCGCATTAACTCTGGAATATCCAAACGCAGCTTTTAGAAGAAACGTGTTTCTAACTCG